>NC_092638.1:1953376-2158376 GCF_039555335.1 Amphiura filiformis | reverse complement strand
AAAATAGTTCCACAAAAATTTGCTTAGTAAATGTAAAAACCAAAGGAAAACTTGATCTTTTATTGACCCTTTCGTTATTGAATCATTGAACTCCTCAAAGTTGTTGTTGTTGACTGGTGTAAAGAAATGACACATCTGGTATGCATGTTAGAGTTAGCAGCAGTCTCAAGTATTGTATCATACACGTGACTAAGATCGTAGTCTCCCTCGTCCCTTCTTCAAAACCTCCTCGCCTCCTCTTGCTGATAGTTATGATGTTAAGACTTAGAAGCAGTCTCAATTCTTGTATCATAAACGTGGTAATTTTGGTAAGCGCCATCATCTCTTCTTAACCCTAACACAACCCCCTCCCCCGACGCTCGCCCTTATTTAATGCAGCTTGGTGTTGGCATGTTCAATATGAATTGGCATGTAAATACCATGACTGATGAACCTCTCTTGAGTTTATTCCTAGTTAACATGGAATGTGTTTATCTTATATATACTAGAAAACAAACCTGTGAGGTTGTAACTTCTTGACAGCGACTTTGTGAAGATTGAAGGTTGCCTTGTAAACCACACCCATACTTCCTTCTCCCAGCTTGTCTTCACGGTTAAACTTCAAATCTTCTCTTTTGATGATCTTTATAGAGTCAACGCTGTAACCTGATTTGGATGCTTATATGAATTTTAAAATGAACAGAGAGCAATACATAAGATAATGTAATGTGAGAGAAACGAGACACATGTGTACAAAATAAATATTAAATACAAATTGGGTATGGAAACTGATATGAAATATTGTTTTAACAATTTCACAATCTAAGGACCGTGTAACACGGTTGTTTGAAGTGATCATTTATCACATTTTCTAACAAAACGTATATAATGTTCAATTCTAGACCTGGTCAATAACAACAACCAATATACTAATATATTTAAAAACACTTTTTAACATAGATTTTTGTTTCTTTTCCAATTTATTCATCTTTTGCTGCTTTTTTTGTGGTATTTTTTATTCTACAAAATGTATATTTGTGTGCAAATTGAGGGCGCTATTTTTTAATTAAATTTAACCAAATAATGTAAGTTATTCTTAACATTTAATGATAAAATGATATAAACTCCTCAAAAAAAGTTTGGAAACTTTCAAAAACGGCTGTGTATCAGAATTTGTTTTTCTCCACATTGTTTCATATTAGTGAAACCATTGTTCTTTCCTGTCAACAATAACACCTCATTTGTGACGATAACTTATTCCACGGCTGAATAACTTTCTTTGAAAGACAACGAGGTCTCAAAGAAAATATGCCAAACTGACTATTGTCTGCGCTCATCTTAGTGCTTTGAATGAATGAGCGAGTGAATAAAAGAATGAATGAAAAGTTGTTTGCCGTACATCATGTTGAATAAAAAGTGATTGTTTACATGTGGATTCAAATGGATCAACGCAAGTCAATATCTCTTGCTGGTCTTCATTGGTTATTGCAAGAAAATTTTAATCAACCATGGTTCGATTATCAGATCTGGATAAGGCTCGAACTATTGGTCAGCTTGAGGCTGGCATACCTCTGAATCAAAGTGCGGCAACCTTTGGAGTTTCCCGCAGTATGATCTCCAAGCTAAAAGCCAAGTTTCGTCAGACCGGAGATGTCAAAGACAGACCCAGAAGTGGCCGCCCAAGATAAAGCAACGGCTGCAGAAGGCCGGTGCATCAGACTGGCAGCACTTTGAAACCGTTTTTAATGAAACAGTGTGATATTCTTTATTCATGTTTACCGATGCAAATGGCGCAGACAATGGCAGATTTGGCACATTTTGTTTAAGACCTCCTTGTCTTTCAAAGACAATTACTCAACCATGGAATAAGTTATGGTCACACATTTGTGTGTATTGATATGAAACAATATGGATATAGATTTCAAATATTTCTAATAAAGCCGTTTTGGAAAGTTTCCAAACTTTCTTAGTCCTTTTATGATGTTTTAATGCCATTAGACAGTGTCTACTCCTTGTAAAGATGAAAACACGGTTTAAGATAAATAGCGCCATCAGTGTTCATCTTTTCTTTAAAATGACGTAGTTTTACATGTTATCAAGCAACCGTGGATTTTATTAACAATGCCTCTAAAATATGAGAAAGGGGTGTGTTATTTTGGTGCAAACATCGAGTAGGCCTCAATGCAGCCTATCTAAAAAAATGAATGTGAAAAGCGCCCTCTTTGGCCATTAGAAAATATTGTTGTGACATGATGCTTTATTAACGTCAAGGGCGCAGTCTTAGAGCTTCTTAGCTTTCAAGTGCCTTTTGTTCTGTTCAAATCACAATTGTGCCATTTTTACTAGGGAAGAGAGTTGTACATGTAAATAGCGCCATCAGTGTTCATCTTTTCTTAAAAATGACGTAGTTTTACATGTTATCAAGCAACCGTGGATTTTATTAACAATGCCTCTAAAATATGAGAAAAGGGTGTGCTGTTTTGGTGCAAATATCGAGTAGGCCTTAATACAGCCTATCTAAAAAAATTGAATGTAAAAAGCGCCCTCTTTGGCAATTAGAAACTATTGTTGTGAGATGATGGTTTATCAACATCAAGGGCGCATCAAGTTTATCAAGAGTTCCTTGCTGAAATCAAAAAAATGCATCGATTACACAACAATACAAAATTGTTTTTACTGTTTTTACTGTTTCATCATGATACAGGTTTCACTTTTTCACTTGAAACAGATTAAAAGATAATAAGTATTTCACATTCTGCTGTAAAATTAAGTACATGCACATGTCAACGATTTTATCATGGTAAATACTGTTCTTTGTGTCACTCAAGACATGTTAAAAGACAAACAAATATTGCAGACTGTTGTAAAATTAGAATCATGTCAACGAAATACTGTGACGCCGTTCGAAATTTTACTGAGCAAGTATTGGTACATAATCATTTCTAATCCTACAAATGAATGTTCTTTTATTAACTGTACTGTACAGGTATTTGGATACAACATTCAAGTCAATTTTCTAAAAAGTTGCACAAAAGGTTTTTCATACATTTGTGTTTGGTGAAGTAGATCTCTGGATTACCGAAACCAACATGAATGAAACAATCGGTATTTAAAAGCTAGGACTGCTCCCTTTACGTTGATGAAAGCATCATGTCACAACAGTATTTTCTAATTGCCAAAGATGGCGCATTCCATTTGCACAATTATTTTTAGACAGGCTATATACCTGGAAGCCACTTGGCTGCTTCCTGCAAATCTTTCTGCGCATCTTCCAACTCCACTCTTTTGTCTTGATGTCCTGTAAATAGTCAATCAAAATAAACGTTGATTTGAAATCATCCAAATAATGGCAATTTTAGAACTTGTATTTGTGTCGTGGACTTAATTTTTATAGGCTCAAGGGAATTATATCACGAATAAAGGTACATTCTTGCGATGGAAAAGGAGTGAATTTTATTTTCTTTCTTTCAGAGCTGATATATCAATGAAATTACAACTGGTATATTATTATTTGTGTGCGTTCGAATCATTGTGTTTGTTCTTAATTTACATTATCTGTAAGTTATAATTACGATAACACTGACCTTTGACTTTCTCCAGTAATTCTCGTTTATCTTTGGCTTCATCCTCCATGTCTACATCGATTCTTATTTTAAGAACGTTCCTGCTTTTCTCGAAGGCTTTCCCAATATCTTCCATAGGATTATTGTGTGGATCATCTGTAAGTCTCTCCATCAATTTCTTCATTTCCACCAAGACGCCAAACTGAACGGTGTTTTGAAGCACATCCAGTCGTTCACTGAACGCATTGAACTGATCGGTTATCTTATTTCTTCTCAAAAACTGTCTTAGAAAGTCGCGTTTCTTCAGTTTTTGTATGAAGCTCTCTGTATCGGCCACAACCTTCCTGAGCTGCATCAGCGCTGTGCTAAAAACTGGACATTTCAAGGACGAATCTTGCTTTTGTAACTCTATTATCTTAGACCTTTCTTCTTTCATTCGAGAAAGAACCTCAAGAGCAGGCATAAGACATTGGATTCTGTCCGACAGTCTTTGACATTTACTGTGGAATGATTTGACTTCTTTAACTCCATCAACAACGCTCTTCGTTAAAGTAACTATTTCCAGAGACAATCCAATGATATCCATTGTTTAATACCTGCTGTAAAATAAAGAATCACCTGGATGAGTTATGGAGAAATCAGAAACGGGTACCCCTACTCTTTGTATTGTCTATGGCCTATACGATGAGGGGCAAAGCAGAAGAGCCAAACTATCACAACAGAGATCGAGAAAACGCTTTGTGTATTTCAAAGGTGTAAAAACTGCCCCTAATTCACCGAAACAACATATCCAAATAAAAGGAGGTACGGGAAAATGGTAATTAGCATATATTCAAAATATATGCTAATGCAAGGCTCAAATTTCAAAATTGGGCAAATACAGAGAAAAGTGATGTACAGTTCCTGAGTTATAGGCATAAAGGTTAAATGTCAAATTTTGGTCTCCAGCATTGTCCACAGGGGTTAAAATAAATGCTCCTGCAAACTATTAAAATAATGTTGTTCCAAAGGGAATAATTTGTTTTACACTCTGGACAATTATAGTGGATGCCAAAATTTGACATTTGACTTTTATTCCTATAACACAAAGGCTGTACATCGGAGATATCTCCAACTATACTTTTACTAAATCCTAAAAATGAAAGGAATACAATGATTATGGGGTTGTTTTTATCCATATTCGCCCAATTTTGAAATTTGAGCCTTGCATTAGTGGCCATTTTGAATAAAATATGCAAACGCTATGTCCCTTTTTGTCATTTTGGGATATGTTGTTCATGGGGGTGTTTCGAGTCACCAGGAAGCAACGACATTTGGTGTTCCAATTTTGTCTAGCTCCAACGTAAATTGACTCGTCTAATTTGCAAACTTCAATGATTGCAGTAAATTACTGTCTTTAAAAAAGCATGTTAATAGCCATGATTAGGATAGGATTTGACTAATCCGTGTTCAATCCTGCAATTTTGTTAAGAGGAGCTTAGCGGTTACATAACTCCCTGGTAACTGGATCACGCACCTTTTGGAATTGATAAAACATGTCATAGACTTTGTGTTGCGATCATTCCGATCATGATTCAGGACTTTAAAACGTGATTCAGTTGACATGGTGATAATCGGATTACAAGTGCTTCATTGATATCATTATATAACCTGTATTATACATAAAGTAAGTGATTAATTAATGAAATGACGTAACTCTTTATAATCTGAGATGATAAAACTAAAATATAAATGTATGTATTATATAAATACATTCACCGAAGTTTCATTTAAAACGACTATTGCGTGCCAATTTCATTTTGTTTAAACAATCAAATTATTTGATTAAGTGTTATCTTTCATCTAGTGATTATTATAATCGCTGGATGAAAGATAACACTTGCGACCTATTATTTAAGATACGTCAAGTTGAATATCAATAAAAAAGGAAAGGTCTACTGACCTTGTAATGACATGAGCTCGGTGTGTGCATTACCTAAATTCAAATTAATTTTTAATTACAATAGAAATAGTAGTTTCTTTCTTACTTTTTATGTTCATTTTGAATATGATATTTCATAGTTTTTAGATGGACCGTTTTAGCAGTGATGTTGGCGTTTGCCAGTTGAACAGTGACAGCGGCAAATAAACATGATAACCACTAACACGATAGCTTCCAATTTCACGAGAACAAACAGAGACTACGCTGCCGGGTTTCGATGCGAGTTTAAACCCCGGCGCAGTCTCTGTTTGTTCTCGTAATCATTTGACCTAACTTAAAATACCCCTGGGAAGAAACTAACTTGTTTGTCCCGGTTTCCCATACGAAAACATGGGGAACTGATCCTTGCTTTAATGGTTTATTGTGCTATGTATAGGGTGTGCGCTTTTAGCTGAAATCCGTCATTGTTTCATAAAGGTTTATATGAGCCACAGTGGCCAGGGAATTCCTGTAAAGTGCGCTGAGGCTTTTTTTAATGTTTAATTTAGCCGAATTGCGACTGACGTTATTTTAACCAATGAAAACATATTGTTGTGACACATTATAAAACAAACCTTCAAAAAAAGTGTTCATTGTCTTTTATTCAAATGTGTGCACCTAAAAAATAAAATATCACGCCTAGTGATTGCTTTCTCCTTGCATCTATTTATTCCACAAGGTGTAAATGTTAGGGCCACTGCTCTATATTCATAACATTTAAAACTCAATATTGTATTGGATGACGTACATTTGGAAATAATTAGACAATCTAAATCTCTCGAAGTCGTTATAGTTGAAAGCCTACCTTGGAAATTTAATAGAAATACATATTTAAGCTATTATCACACGAGAAATAGCCACACGTACGTTATTATTACCCAAAGACAGGGACGGTGTTTTCTCAGCCAACGGACTAATAGTAACAAACTCTCAAATCAGAGTCATTTCAGAATACAAACCAAATTCTTGGGACAAGCCTTTTGTGGTGTCGTGTTTGCTGTTTTATGGATGGGTGATACCTTCAAAATACGCCTAAAATAATACGCCTAACCTTACAACCCTAAAATGCAATCTTAGACGTCTAAGATAAAATCGTAGACGTCTAAGATACAATCGTAGACGTCTAAGATGCAATCTTATACGTCTAAGATGCAATCTTATACGTCTAAGATGCAATCTTATACATCTAAGAATTTCGCGGTAGACTTAAATCAACGAATCACAGGGCCAGAAATCTCAAACAACCAATCATCTTAAGCGTATTTAATTATTGACCAATGGAATCTTAGACGCTTAAGATTTTAGACGCCTAAGATTTTCTTAGACGTCCAAGATTGACCAAAGTTAGTGGTGGACGGTCTCGCAAATTAGAAAAATCACAAAAAGACCTTGACGACTATTAGCACCTCGTAACCTATACTATGTGTATGTGAAAGTATCTGATAGGGTCTGTGATGTGATCGATAGAGAACGAAGGGGGAATAATACCAGTCAGACCTCTTCCCGTGGACCACCTATCTGTTATTATTTTTACCGGGTTTTATAGTACCCAGAGAGTCATAATCATAATAATTTGAAACATAATCCGACAGATGAAATAGATGCATTTGTAGGATTGAAGAAATTAAACTTGGTTTAATTTTATGATTGCCAAATCCATAAATACTCACTAGTTTTAGACTTTCACCATCTTGGCTTCTTCAGAAATGACCATTGGGATCCACTTTTCCCGCCGTTTTGGCCGCTGCTTCCGGTGATTTCATCATATCTCGGAGGCTTGGTTCTTATAAGTGGATCGGATACATGGTGGAGGAGGGCAACATTTTTAATAGCCACAACCCAGCTAACAATTTTACGTTGTTAAAAAGTCGTCTAAAAGTTATATAAAGTGGAATAAACGTAACATATGGACGTTGTAAGTACGTAAATATGTGCACTCGATACTCGTATTCGTGTAGTGACAACGTTATTCACGGATGTTAATGTAACGACATTTTGACGTTGTTTCGACGTCAAGTTGTGAACGTCGAAACAACGTCACTACGACATTACATCTACGTCCGATAATAACGTTATCACAACACGAATACGAGTTCACAAATTAACGTAATTTCAACGTCCATAGATTACGTTGTATCGGGGTCAGTTCATGACTTTTAAACCACGTTTTAACCACGTGCTTTATACGTCGAGACAACTTGATTATGGCATTATATTAACATCTGGCAACAATGATGCTCAATCCCAAAAAAGGGAGAGCTTATGAAAATTCAAAGTTTAGAACTTCAGGAATAGAAGTCTTTACTCTACGACACGATAGAGAAATTTGGTTGGACAACCATCTCCTTGGATGGAAGAATTTACATTCCATGGTGTCAACATTCAAACTATTCCATGTCGTTTCAGCTACGTATTTGTGTAACGTTTTCTAAACGTATTATTCAAACGTTGTCACCAGGTCTGGTTAAACACATTACATCAACGTCGAAACAACGTCATAATGACGTTGTATTAACGTCCAAAAATCAACGTCGAAAATAACGTAGTCACAACACGAATACGAGTTCACAGATTTTTGTATTTACAACGTATCATTAAAACGTTATTACTCGGTCTGGTCAAACATTGCATCAACGTCTGGAATAAAACCTTATCTCCTCACGTGAACGTATTATTATACGTTGTTACAACATTCGACCGGACATAAAAGGGACGTTTGAAAAATACGTTCGCAACTTCACGTCGAAACAACCTCATTACAATGTCATAATAACGTTATATCAACGTCTAAAAATCAACGTCAAAATTTACGTAGTCACAACACGAATATGAGTTCACAGATTTACGTATTTACTACGTAAATGACAACCTAAAAGTTACGTCAGCGAATGTCGTGAATACGTAGTGTGTTTACTGGGAACGTGGTCGCCTTTTTCACCAACACAACAATTCAGGAGACAATGGAAATCATTTAAGAGAAACTAGAAGAGGACAAAACATTATCAAATAGGACTAATTTAACTGCCAGCGACATTATGGGCTTACTAGAGTTCATCTTGACTACTACCTATTTCACAGGGTGATCTACCGACAAAGATTCGGCGCAGCAATGGGAAGTCCGGTCAGTGCGATAATCGCAAACCTTTTCATGGAGTGGTTGGAGAAGAAGCCATCGCCACCGCTCCGTTAGAATGCAAACCCGGCTATGGCGTCGTTACGTCGATGATGTCCTGCAAATTATAAAGAAAGACACTACAGAACAACTGACTGAGCACCTAAACATGGTAGACACGACAGGAAACATCAAGTTTACATATGAGGAAGAGTGCGATGGCAAGATCCCGTTCCTGGACACACTGATTGTGAGAAAGGAAGATGGAACAGTTAAGCTTCTGGTATACAGAAAGAAAACACATACCGACCGGTATCTGAATTTCTATTCACAGCACCCACTTCATCAAAAAATAGGCGTCATAAGAACATTGCTTGACAGAATGCATTCCATCGTGACGGAGGACGAAGATAAGCAGGAAGAAGAAGGTAGAATCAAAAAGGCGGTCACCAAAGTGGGCATTCGACAAGGCAAAACATCAGGTATAAGGTAAAGCGGAGTTGGAAAAGAGCAAAGGAGAAGAGAAGAACACCACACAGGAGATTAAAACGAAAGGCATGGTGGTAATTTCATATGTGGAAGGTTTATCCGAAAAACTGCAGAGAATATTTCGCAAACTCAAAATATCAGTAGCCATGAAACCACACAACACACTCAAAAGACTTTTAGTACACCCAAAGGACAAAGTGGATACCATCAAGACTAGTGGGGTGGTCTACGAGATAGGCTGCAAAGGGTGCGACAAGTCGTACATTGGTGAGATAGGTCATCCTTTCGGAGTTAGACTAAAAGAGCACCAGAAAGATGCGGAAAAAGTCGCAAACAGAAAATACACCAGAAAATATAGAACAGTATCAACTTCGGAATTAAACAAATCTGCCATAACCGACCACATTGCAATAGAATACCATGTCAGCAATTGGGAGGAGCCGAAAGTACTTGACAAAGACGGGAACCAACAAACAAGACTTATCAGAAAAGCGATGTGGATTAGAAGGCGGGGTCAAAACAGTCAACAGGGACATCGGCAGCTACTCTCCAGACCATGTATACGATCCACTTATAAGAACCAAGCCTCCGAGAGATGAGAAAATCACCGGAAGCAGCGGCCAAAACCGCGGGAAAAGTGGATCCCAATGGTCATTTCTGAAGAAGCCATCAGCCGAGATGGCGAAAGTCTAAAACTAGTGAGTATTTATGGATTTGACAATCATAAAATTTAACCAAGTATAACCCGACAAAAAATAACAACGTCAATAGCTGCGAGGCATAACACTAATTCATAACCTCATGAATAAACGCGATGCGTGCGATCCAATCATATTTTATTATTTGTGAAAACGCGAACGCAAATCGAGGTCATTAATATCTCACAATTGACCGCAAAATGCGTAATTGTTCCAATGTCGCACACAATTGACTTCTGCGTGCGCCGTATTGTGCGTCCAACGAACTGCGCGCGCGCTGGCTGCCGTATTTGGATTGCGCGCTACCATATTTGCACAGATTCTGATACGCACTTTTGTTATTGGTCGTTTTGTTTTAGCCTGATCGATTTTGGGAAAGGGAAGATGTAAAATTGTTTATTTTACAAACTTTTGAGGAAAATTTTGTGTTATTTTGTAAAGTTAAAAGATCAAAGTGACGGTTAGGAATGAGGTTAATAACTTTGCATCGAATATGTCGGGCATCAGAAAAATCTAAACATTTTGCTTTGGACCTCGAATATCCTCGGGGCTGCGCCCCTCGGATATTCCTCGGTTCCAAAGGCAAAATGTTTAGATTTTCACAATGCCCTCCAAATAACCGATGCGCAGTTATTAACCTCTAAATAAACTACTCATTGAAATACACGTAAAATAAGTTGATATCTACCGGTGAGCAAGAAGATCAGCTATTATGATTAAATAATATATCGAAAGATAGATATCAAACTAGACCATTAAAGTTGGCAAAATTGAGATCCAAACCATTTGGCAAGTACAAAGGGGAGGGGGAGGGGGTGTAAATATTTGGCAGCCCGAAAAGGCGGAAACATGTTTAGCATGCAATTTGGAGATTCCACCCCGGCTCATCATAATCATTGCCCAGCTTCTTTAGACATTCATCAAAATAATTTTTTTATTTTTTTTAAAGTTTTATGGTCTTTCTAAACTTTAAGGAAATCTAGTCAAAACTTTCTTGTATTTTTACTACATGTACTTCAATGTTATATATTTTGATGGTGTGCCTCCAAATAACACAGCAAGTTTATCAAGCGTCTATCGTACATTTTAGGTGAATCATGACACCGTCCACCACTATTATAGGTCACGGTGAATGTCCAAGAAATCTTAGGCGTGTAAAATCCTAGGCGTGTAAAATCTTAGGCGTGTAAAATTTTTTACTTTTACTTTTTGGGATTTCTGGTCCTGCGATCCGCGAAATCTTAGGCGTCTAAGATTGCATCTGAGACGTCTAAGATTGCATCTTAGGCGTGTAAGGTATTTTGAAGGTATCCGCCATCTATACTGTTTTAAAAACCGTGTCCGACCTTTATGTTTTAGTTACCCTAACGCTCAAAGTGGTTTTTGTCTATAGGAAAGGAAATAATGAACGAAAAAGGAGAGCAGATGAACAAGAAAATGGAAGTTTCCCCGGGTACGACCCAGGACCCCATCGGCGACCGGTAGCCAAGGGTGTTTTGCTGGCCCGGCCAAGGAAACCTAACGTATGATAGATATGAAACTAGACCAAGTTGCCAAATTGAGATCCAAACCATTTGGCATGTACAAAGGGGAGGGGGAAGGGGTGTTAATATTTGGGGAACCATGTTTAGCATGCAATTTGGAGATTCCACCCCGGCTCATCATAATCATTGCGCAGCTTCTTTTAGACATTCATCAAAATAATTCAAGTTTTATGGTCTCTCTAAACTTATCTAGTAAAAACTTTCTTTTATTTTTACTACATGTACTTTTTTTTTGGTGGTGTGCCTCTAAATAACACAGCAAGTTTATCAAGCATCTGTCGTACATTTTAGGTGAATCGTGATACCGTCCACCACTATTATAGGTCACGGTGAATGGACAATCTTAGACGTCCAAGAAATCTTAGGCGTGTAAAATCCTAGGCGTGTAACATCTTAGGCGTGTAAAATCTTAGACGTGTAAAATCTTAGGCGTGTAAAATCTTAGGCGTGTAAAATCTTAGGCGTGTAAAATCTTAGGCATCTAAGATTGGCCAGTAATTGAATACGCTTAAGATGATTGGCTGTTTGGGGTTTCTGGTCCTGTGATTCGTTGAATTAAGTCTACCGCGAAATCTTAGGCGTCTAAGATTGCATCTGAGACGCCTAAGATTGCATCTTAGACGTTTAAAATTGCATCTTAGGCGTGTAAGGTATTTTGAAGGTATCCGCCATCTATACTGTTTTAAGGAAAGGAAATAATGAACGAAAAGGGAGAGCAGATGAACAAGAAAATGGACGTTTCCTCGGGTTCGACCCAGGACCCCATCGGCGACCGGTAGCCAAGGGTGTTTTGCTGGCCCGGCCAAGGAAACCTAACGTATTATATTAGTTAGGGTGATTGCGTCATCGCATCACGTGGGATGCAAGTATACGCAGAGGTTTTTGATTTATATGATTTTGTGAGATTCTACAGAGTTGGGGTTAGTGTAGGCCTCAATGCATGGAAATAATTATAGGCTAATTAATATTGTATTATGGAGCGAAGTTTTACGGGTCTCTGAAAAGAAGTACTAAAATTAACTTGATTAGAACTTCAGTTTGTTTTACCAAGGACAATAGTAATGTAAAATTAAACAACATGAATAATAGAACTCCATAAATGTTTTGCAAAGAGTTTTTCTGTGTGTACGTCTGGTTAATTGGTAGGCAGATAGTAATAGTTTGCACCGCCATGTACAAATTATTTACTTTTCTTATATCAATATTTTTGATAAGATTCCAAAGTTAAAATGTATTACTGATAACACCAATGCCATAATAGGAGCCTTTATTTCAGCATGCTTTTGATTATGCCTATACGCGAAGGTTAACATGCCGCTTAAAATTAATTGCATTTTAGTGCTTTCCGAATATTATGGTTGCCAAATAAAAATCCCTTTAAAAGGGAGAGCTTGGCCTTGGAATACCCAAACTTAATAAAATATATCAAAAAATAAATACAAAGAACATACTACACTACAGGAACTCACATTGCAGTAGGCATGTACTCGGTTATATGAAACGATCTGATTGTACACCTGTCACAGTCATTAAAACTCATCATCCCCAGGTCAATAACAATCACTATACTGAGCACTGCTTTATGAGGGAAACGAGGTTACCTGGGAGGTTGCTGTTTCATCTCTGGGTCAACATGGTCAAATCAAAGAGTGCACCGCTGAATATATAGCTACATGAATTTTGTCATGGGGGAGCGAGGCTACTCTTTAGCCTCCTGCAAACCTACCACTTAAATTTTAAGCATTATCCTACCACATTGTTTTACTCAGGAAGAAGCAAATGCATGTTAACAAGACTAGTCTCCTACTTCAGTTCAAAGGTCGAGGTCACAAACGAATGATAATATAGCTCGGCTTGTAAGCCAAGCTAAAAAACCAAATATTTCGGCAGATTAAGGACCATTGCATGCATATATCACGGACAAAAGGTCAATAACCTACTAGATCAATGACCTTTTGCGCCGGTGGCGGGTTTTTTTTGACATGGGGGTGGATTGAAAATAGTTCTTGAAGTATAGTGAATCCAGCACATTGTTTTGCAACAGAATAAGTTTATGTTATACAAATGCGCGCAAAAATATTTGCCATATTGAAGCTAAACTGGTAAAATAATGGTGTAAAAGTGGAATCAATTCGCGCAAAGCGAGCAAACATTGGCACCTTTTGGGCTAAACAACATTGGGAAGGGGGGTTATTGTATGAAACTTCCTCCCAGCAAAATATTGGGGGATTTATACCACTACCCCTACCCCCACCCCACCCGGATCCACACCTATGTTTAGCGCATTGATTTTATTCGATTCATACCATTTTGAATATTGTTGTCTTCATTTAATCCAATTTAGATATTATTAGGTTATAATATTAATTTGAACAAATGTCTAACGATAGTTACATTGTTCAGCTAGAATGAAGTGGACATATTGTGGCTGCATATATTGGCTCTGTAGAATTAGTCTTCAGTTGTAATATTTCCCGGTGCATCTAAATGCTTTACTGATTCCTACGGTTATTGTTAAGTTTAAAATAATGGTACAAACTCACCTTGAAGAAGTGATAGTTTTCCTTTTCTTACTATGCTAGTCTTCAAACGTATAACTTACAATGCTGCGTAAACAGATACTATTTATGGGTTGTAACCATCATGGCTTATGACTGATTTGTGAAGCGCCGCCGATGTATGTCCTCATGAAAATTGCAATATGTATTGATGGCGTTCCTTAATATATAATAATGTTCAGTGGAAGTATTAGGGGCGCAAACCTCCAAATCCAAATAACCTCCCATGCATTTAAAATCGTAAATCAAACAATTCTACCCCAATTGGTAATATTTTTCAGTTCTAAGTTATCGTACCTGTGCCATTAAGTCGGCAGTGGACTGCGTATTATTCATGATCTGTTAACCAATGATATACATCTAGCCTTTTTCTATTCATATATTATCCATTGTAATTCTATTGTTCCAACTTTTCTATTCATATATTATCCTTTGCAATTCTATTGCTCCAACTTTTCTTTCTATTTATACATTATCCATTGTAATTCCATTGTTCCAACTTGTCCATTCATATATTATCCATTGTACTTCTATTGTTCCAAGTTTTCCATTCATGTATTATCCATTGTAATTCTATTGTTCCAAGTTTCTGAGGTAATGTAGTTAGTAGTAGATGACATAAGCATCTTATAATTATTCTTTTTAATGTGTCTCATTATCATATCTTGTTGTGCAAAGATTGGTGAATAAATATGCTTAAAGGAATGACAATGCTTGAAATTGCCAAAAAAATGACTTGGACATTTCGTCGGCTTCATTCCATAGTTACGTATAGTGATTTTTGGTCATTTTGTTTTTATTGGTAGATATGTATTTAATGATGTTATCTTGCATACATCTATGCATCACATTTTAAAACTGAAATAGCAAATATATATCCAGTTTTGTTCTGCAAAATTTGATGTAAATGTATTGCCATAGTGACCCTTAGATAGAAAAATATGCATACTCAAAAGTTACACCTAAACTGATAAAATGTTGCTTTTGTTAAGAGCGTTTCTGTTAGTCACTGGTCATCTTTGACCAAATATATAGAGACTGTAATTGTACACTGACGGGAGTAGCTTTTTTTAATGCAACTTAATTTTGATTCTGCATCTTTTTGCATTCAAGTGATCTTTTTAGACAATAATTAATGAGGTATTGAAATTTGCAGCACTAAGATAGGTTTGTTTTTGCTAAAGTTTTAAAATTCGATGCAAAGATTTGGAGTTACTTTTAGTGATGTGTTTATTATGTCATTAACAGATACCGTATCTTGAATGTTGATTAATAACGATGCCAAATACTTCATGTCATATCCAGACCCAGTTGTGTTGCTGGTCAATTCAACAGGGTGAACAATTTGTGTCATAAGATGCTCCTTCATTACATGCGGGTGAATATAGTCCTTCATCATTTCATATCATTCCGTACCTATTCCAGTCACATTCTGATTCAATAGAGATGCTAAGTTCTGCAGGATGAATGATCAGGCTCATTGAGATCAAACAGAGATTCTGATTTCTGCAGGATGAATAATTCGTGTCATAAGATGCCTCTTCATTACATGTAGGTAAAGGAAGTCATTCATCCTGTCAAAGCCATCTCATACAAATTGTAGTCATATTTAGACCAAATAGTGAGTGTTAGCTCTACATGAGGAAGAATTGTGACATAAGATGCCTCTTCATTACATGCAGGTAAAGGAAGTCCTTCATCATTTCATACCATCTCATACCTATTCCAGTCACAGGATGAACAATTTTTGTCATAACATGTTCCTTCATTGCATGTAGGTACATAACTCATTTATCCTGTCCGTCAAATCTAATACATATTTCAGTCATATTCAGACCCAATAGTGATGCTGATTTCTCCAGGATGAATCGTTGTCTTGTGATACCATTGGTTTGTGTCCACTATAACTGCAATAATTAAACATATGAAATAAAAACACATTAAAGTTGGGTTAACGTTTTTTTCACTGAATTTCAGATCAAAATAATGACATGCTGCACAAAGCGAACTTTGAAATAGTTCATGGAGTTGCTTACTGCCCATGTATCACGGTTTACATGAATTTCTTTAATGATAGACTGTGAACCAAAGATAAGTTTTTGTACATTGTTTTACATAAAATCATGCCCCTTTCCAAAATCAATTTATGTAGTAGTAGGAGGTTGAACACGAAAGTTTACTCTCTCCATATTTTCAACCACTGGCTTGATTACATGCTTTTCCTGTTTTTGCTTTGCTTGTTTGTGTAATTAGAGCTTTATTAACTGTCATTTCTTTGAGTTCCTTTTATATATAGCATTGATTGCAAAATAACATTATATCCATTAACACAAATGATGTAATATTCTGAGATATTTAGATGAATATCAGCAAAAAGTGTATAATAGTAACATCTATTTTATAGCGCTTGCACCAAAAAAGTGTCAATGGACAAATGTCAAGAGGAAGAATAAAGAATTTCACAAGTTTGATACGTTACGTATAACAAAATAAAAGATAGTAGGCTATATCAATTTTGCGTTCGTCTACTTGCTCCTCTATTAACATTTTTGTAAATTGTCATCAATACCACAGTAGAAGCAAACACAAGTTTTCTTCATATTTTGAATGCTAGCAATCGTTCTCTAGAGTATATATTATTCCCTAATCTGTATTATTCGATGCAACAGATAAACAGATTAACAACATGTTTTAAGTAGGTCATCTTTTTATGAAGATTTCCTGCAAGCAACACATTGAACTAAACGAAAACTGTAAAAACAAAGTGCTTATAATTCCATATTAGTCTTTGAAGATTTCAGACGGGAGTTCCACGTCAGAGTTTTGTGGTCAATGCACTTACTAATATCTCCTTTGTTGACAGTGACTTCCACTGCTTGACAAACGTCTTCACATTCAGGTGGTGGTATCAGCTGCCATGTTTTCTTGCCTGAGATCTGTGCTTGCCATGATGGCTTGTCAACATTATCAATCTGTGAAAGAAGAACATGAACGCAAAAAGAAATCGTGATTAAAAACTGCAAAATTAGGATTTTACTTCAAGATCTTCTGGAGCAAACGTGTGCCTCTCTTGCACATATATATCTTTCAATATTGTCTTCAATATGGTTAGTGACAGTATATATATATTTTGTATAGTTTTGTTCTTCTCAATGTGGTCACTACCTATGCATTGGCGGTTTTGCTGCGTTTTTCAGTCTACAGCTATTAATTAAATTGCAAGAGACACGATGATTTATGGGTCGTGTAGCAAGGGCTAACATCACTTGCCTTTCCGATCTATTTTATTTTTTGCTTTGTATGTTGGGCTTCCCTTTAATGTAGTGCTTTTGATCACTATTGTGTGCTGCCTGTGCTTTTTGCCAACTTTAATTAAGTTAAAATAGCACTGCGCTAATAGTAAGCGTATATGGTATGTAACCACGTTAATGATACAACAATGTTCTTTTTGTCCTAATTTGCATACAACATGATGACAACATGGCGCTATTAAAGGTTCTATGCTATTATAAATATGGCTATTGTCAGTTACAGTATATTTCTCGGCTTCTACTCAACATTCTGTGTTGCTATACATAATAATACAGCAGCAATATTCAGTATTCAGTCAAGTGCTGATAAGTGCATTGCAAGAGGCACGACGATTTACCAATGAGTAATGTAGCGAGGGCCAACATCAACCCAAGTTTGCCTAGCCACTGAGAAAAACCTGAAATTTCATATTTCATTGGTACCTTAGAATATACCTTAGCATGTCCCAATCAACATATCAAAGTAAATTTGCATTGAGCATACACACGCCTCACCTCAAAGTGCTAACTATTATCGGACTAATCTACTAAGTGTGATACTTGAGTGTTGAACTGCTTACTTTTCCGTTTACACCATAAGTCACTTTGTTGAATTCTATTTGAATCAAGTATTTGATCAATAGCAAATCCTGTTAGTTGAGTGTCACGTTCATAAGTCATTTGATAAATGCATGGAAATTACTAGCCTGCTACGTGTATGAGGTGGTCTGGGCAAGAAGGACCTCTTTGAAAATATCTTAAAGAAATCTAAATGATAATTTTCAACGTTCAAAGTTTCAGCAGCTTATACATTTCCTTTCATGGACAAGTGTACATTTTCATTTGTCATGTGTTTGGGAAATCCATACATATTTTGTGGGTTTTTTTAAAGACTTTTTTCTCGTAGACTTTGTTAACAAGCGCGATGAACTCAAGAACACATTACTGAAACATATTTGCATTTAAAATCATTAATCAAAAATCAAAAATTTGGTCCATTTTCAAGCTGAGTTCCACAATATTGTTGTTTTGCAGCTCGAATGTTAATTCAGCTGCAGCTGCTTATTCGCTTAGTAATAAAGAACAGGATTTAACCAAATCGGAACATTGGTAAATTTTGACCCCTGTGTAAACTTTGACCCTGGATATATCGGAATGATGAAGGGTGCTCATTTTCTTATTCTATATATCTCTGATATCAATATAGGCTACCGTGTAAACACTTTAGATTTGTTGGATACTGATACTCCCTAACCATGATATTAACTTGAGTTTAATTTTGAGCTAAGATTATTGCAATTTAGCTACTGTTTACTTTTTAAAAATACTCATAGGGCCTATAATTATAATGAGGTAACTGGGCTATGATTGTTGAATGGAGGTTATTTTGCTATTGAAATCATGATGAGAGTATAGATCATAGTATATTAGAGTGGACACCTTGTGCATATATATCTCTGATTATTTTTGTTTTAGTCAACAAACTATGTTCAAATTTAAAAGGATATAACAGGTATATCAAATTCCATTGCAAGAGGGCACATTTGCAAGAGTGCGTTCACATGCTGCAAATAGGCATTTCAATCTGAGATAGTTCGTTGTGGTTCACAAAAATGTTGACATCAAAGAGTGTTTCAATACAAACCCAACCCAACTCATCGTTTCTGCAGATTTATGTATATGGCATGTCAGGTGATGCTGAAGCCTCGGTATTCCGATCCGAGGGGCCAAAATCTTTATCATTGTCAAATGTGTCCCTCTTGATCTTGTCCCATTGGAGAAAGAGCATTCATAAAGGACTGATTATGTTTCCATCCCTGTATCCTCTTTGAAATTCTTGCTTTAGAAATATTCTTATATTTAGGCAACATGAGTCCAAATCTAAGGCACTTAGTAAATATTAATATTCTTAACTTACATGAATATCAGCACCAGGCCCTGGACCACCCATGAACATCCAGTCTAAGGCACTTGACTCTGATGTAGGTGGTATAAAGTAAGGTCTCTCGTAATGTTTTCTTAGTTCTGTTTGGACGCGCTGATCACAATTACTCCTGTGTGAAGAAAACAAGAACACAAATGGAATTAAATTAGATTAAATAACATTCAAAATTTCAAAGGTAACAGAATGATACAGGTGTCCAAAAAGGCCTGACATCCGGGCTATCACCTTTATCCTGAGAACGAAATGTTTGAAACATTACATACAAATTACGTTACACACAGCATGAGGAAATACTTTAACAAGGGAATCCATTGCATACAAGATAATATTGTATAGCATCGCCATTATGTTTGCTTTTAGTGTGGCATACACTGTAATAATTAAGTTTGATCAAAAGTATCTAACATTGAGACATGTCTCCAACAATAGAAAACATACGAAATAATAATAATAATAATAATGAATGGTTCTTTTAAGGCGCAAAATCTTCCGTGGAACTCAGAGCGCGCAAACACATGAAAAAGACAAACAAACAAAGAAGCAATTAATTCTGTGAATCTGGAAAAGCTTGACGAAAGAGATGGGTTTTAAGCTGACGTTTAAATTGAGAAAGTGTGGGGATGTTACGAAGGTTGTTTGGAAGCGAGTTCCAAACAGTTGGGGCAGCAAAATGAAATGAGCGTTCACCGGCTGATTTAAGGTTAACCCGAGGAGTTTTGAGTAATTTTTCAGAGGATGATCGAAGGGAGCGGGAAGTTTGATAAGTACAAAGCGCAGATGACAGGTATGGTGGTAAAGTGCCATCGAAGTGACGGAAAGCCAGAGTAGCGAGTTTAAATTGGATTCGCAATTCGACGGGCAGCCAGTGAAGCTCGATGAGGATTGGTGTAATATGCTCATGCTTTCTTTTTTTGACAATGAGACGGGCCGCACAATTTTGAATGCGTTGGAGACGGTTAAGTTGATCAGCAGTGATACCTGTCAAGATGGAATTGCAGAAATCAAGCCGCGACAGAATTATTGAATTAACCAGACATGATGTTGCTTTATCAGACAAGTAAGGTCGAATGCAGCCAATACGTCTCAGAGATAGAAATGAGGAACGGCAAATATCGCTGATATGTTCAGACATAGATAAAGTTTGATCTAAACGCACACCGAGGTACTTAACAGATTTTTGAAAGGTGATATCAGAGTCCAAAATTTGTATAGAATTATCTTCAATCTGGCTAACACGAGAAGCCGTACCAACGGTGATAACCTCCGTCTTATCTGTATTGAGCATGAGCTTATTACTATCCATCCAACACAAAACAGCTTTAATACACTCTTGAATGGACAGCTTAATTGACACAAAGTCCTGAGCCATGCCACATTGTGATATTTCGGTGTCATCCGCGTACTTATGAAAAGAGCAGTTGTGCTGGATGATGACGTCGGAAAGTGGTTGAGAATATAATGTAAATAAAACTGGACCGAGTACGGAGCCTTGAGGGACCCCGTACAAAAGAGGGTGGGGATTGAAATCGATCCATTGACAATCACAGATTGCAAACGTTGAGAAACATAGGATGTAAACCAATTAAGTACAGTGTCTCTGATACCAAAACTACATTCAAGGCGCCTAAGGAGGATTGAATGGTCCAGCGTATCAAACGCAGCGCTGAGGTCTAGGAGTGAAGTGAGAGAGATTAACTTCTCATCAGTATTGGATAGCAAATTGTCCATGACACTCAGTACTGCGGTCTCCACGCTGTGGCCCTTCCTATACGCAGATTGGTTAATTTCCAACAAGTTATTCTCACATAGGTGTTGCTGTAGTTGACAAAGAACTACCTTTTCAAGAATTTTTGAGATGAATGGTAAGTTCGAAATTGGTCTAAAATTCTTAAGATCATTACAATCAAGCCCATTTTTCTTTAAGATAGGAACAATAATGGCCTGCTTGAATTGATCAGGAACAATACCGGATGCAAGAGACTCATTAATAATGCAAGTTAACAGGGGAACAAGATCATCGGCACACTGTTTCACAAGGTCGGTCGGCAGCGGGTCTAAGATACAACCTTTTGTGGGCATACTCTTTATCAGATTGGAGATTTCGTCTTCAGAGACAAGAGTAAATTGATCGAATACCGGCATACACGCTAAATGATGGTGGAAGAGAGTGCCGAGAATCTAGTTCCTCCCGTAGATTGATGATCTTATTAGAAAAGAATTGACAAAAACGTTCTTGAAGTTCGTTTGGAGGAATGTTAGTTGGTAATGCAGAAGTTCTTGATTTTCCGAGAAGCTGGTTGGATACACTAAAAAGCTGCTTGGTAGAAAAGGTGTCAGAGTCAATTTTAGCAGTGTAAAATTGTCTCTTTGCAGCTATAACATGTTGTGTAGCTTCGTTCCTCATATTTATATACATTTCCTTATGAACAGTTAATTTTGTCTTGCGCCACAGTCGTTCAGCACGTCTTGTACTACGCCGGGCATCTCTGACTTCAGCAGTCAACCAGGGGGCAGATGGTCGGTCTCTTACACTACGAGTTTGCAATGGGGCATGTCGGTCCAGAACTTGACGAAGACCGTCATTGTAGGAATCGACTAGACCCACAATGTCCGAGTTCGGTACCTTTTCACAGATGCTGGAGGTCAACGCAGCTAAATCCATTTTAAG
The DNA here is from genome assembly GCF_039555335.1 of Amphiura filiformis. Classification (NCBI taxonomy): domain Eukaryota; kingdom Metazoa; phylum Echinodermata; class Ophiuroidea; order Amphilepidida; family Amphiuridae; genus Amphiura; species Amphiura filiformis. The sequence goes on along the minus strand of NC_092638.1, from coordinate 2,136,570 downwards.
ATCATCTAACTTAACAGCCCGTAGATTGCGCGAGGTCACGAGACGCTTTACGGGAGCTGGTCTAGAGATCGCGACATGTCCTAACACTGCAAAATGGTCCGATTTTCCCGGGTAAACATTCACATCATTGAAAGTGATGAGGCTATTCTCGTTGCGCACCACGACCCAGTCAAGTATACGCTTCTTAATGTGCGTAGGTTTATCAACCAGCTGCTTAAGTCCAAAATCCAACAAAACACAATTTACGCGTTGAACTTGCCTGTCATTTATTAAGTCATCATAGTGGAGATTGAAATCCCCTATAAACGACAAATCACAATTGGAGTCCGCATATGAAGAGAGCATGTCAGTAAATTCACTCAAAAATAGAAGCAAGTGCGTTGTCTGATGTCAAGATCTTAGAGACATTCAAAGAAGCTGCTTTTGAGATGATTTCCTAGCAATACACAGATTCAGGTCTTTATGCAACACATCACACTCTGAGTCATGTATCCATGAAACACACATCTGAAATGTAAGATATATGTTATTTGAATCCACGAATTCCTATTTCCATGATGACAGAAGGTCTGGTATATTACTATTAACCCTACAATACGCCGAAACATTATTTCGTTGATTAGAATTCTTTGCAGTACACCATTCAATAAGGAACAATAAAAGCGTCACAAATTCCCGTTTCAATCTCTTGAGAAAAAACCTCCTATACAAAAACTTGAGTGCTTTGTTGCATTTAATCAAGAAAACAAGATGTATAAAATGAGAGAGCAGATATCCAAATTAGATTAAAGATTCGTCCGAGGATAAATTCACAAAAATTGATCACACATATCCCAACTGAAATTAGATTAGCCGTTACAACTAACAACACGTCTAGAGTCAACAATCTACTTTACCTAAGTAGTTTTTTTAGTGTAACAAAAAGTGACAATTTCTTATGAAATAGTTTACATCGTATTTAAACTCCTTCGATATTTCTTATAATCCATGTATTTATTAATATATTTTTCAGTGTTCTTGGTATTTTGACAGGGACATCTTGGCATTTATTTTCAGATGTTTTCCCGTTATTTTTAAGTTAGGCTTACTTCAAGACTAAACGATTAAGAGAGATTAAATTTGGTATCTTTTAGCAAGACTTTAGTTTAACGTGGATTAAAGCCTATTTTGATCTCTTTGCAGGGAGTTACCAATATCCAGGAATCTCTCATGCTATAGCTGTCTCTTCCCTCTGTACTCTCGCTCTCTCATCTCTCTCTCTCTCCCTCTTTGTGCTTTCTCTTTCTACTTTCTTCTGTTTCCCTCTTTCATCTCCTCTGCCTTCTCCTCTTCCTTTTATTCTCCCTCTCTCTCACACTCTTCTGTTCTGTCCTTTCCACTGTCTTATCTCTTTTGCCTGCTCGTTCTCTCTCCCCTTAGTCCTCAATCATCCCACATTTCTGTATTAGAGGAGTTAAAAGCATATTATGTTATTAATGCATTCAATTCAAGACAAGTGGTTTATCTAGTACATAGGGGCTGTAGGTCTCACCTATTTGTAATGTTATTATTTTCATTGTGGTCGCCCGAGACATTCATTTAGGTTCTCTTATGGGCTTTTAGTCTGTTAATATTGAGAGCCGAGAGTATTTATGTTTTCAGTGAACAGAGGACTACAAAAACAAACACAATTAATGTCTTTTCTTGTCCATTAGTGACACTATTTATTCCTTTATACTTAAATGAATTCCTTTATTCAAAATAGGTTCACACAATTTAAAGTCTTAATGTACGATTGCCTTCAAATTTTAAATTTGTTAAATATATACTCAAAATGCTGAAATAATTAATACTAGTAATAATTACTATCGGGAATGGTTTCTGTCCATTTTGAGCTGAAATAACCAGGTAAAGTGAAAAAAATCCTGCTGGTTATATTGGCCTTTTAACACGCAGTTCTATATAGGAGGACATAATGTCATTATGTCGAACTTTGCTCTGTTGACCTACAAAAACAAAAAAATTTGGCTGATTCCATTTAGGTGCAAGTTGGGACATGTGTAAACATTACAAATATGCCAAAGCATCAGGTTTGAAAAAATAACAAATTTCATATTATAAGATCATACATTATGGCTTTAAGTGTTTTATGATCATCAATGGAATAATTAAAACAAGTATCACTTTGATTTTGTAATGAATCAAATGATCAAAATCTTAATACATATAACAAACAATTTTCATTCTATTTTGTTCAACAAAGCAATCAAATACTGACAATTTTGCTTCATTTTACCATATCTGACTGTAGATTACACAAGCACTGTTTTACAATGTTACAGACTCAGCAGGTGATGGACAACATTTAAACAAGATAATTACATTTTTCAGATCAATCGTTTTCCTCATCTCACAGAGCTTTGAATTGTGCATATTTAATTACGAATATACTTTAGTATTTATGCATAATTTAATTCAGCTTCGTTGTTTCAGTTATTTCATAAATATATTAAATATCACCAAGCTGAAGACTGACGGCAAAATTGCAACGTTGGTTCTGTCAAATAGGTTTGTCTGGTTGACCATGCAGATTAAGTATAAATAGATGAATGAGAGTCTACACAATTTTTTAAAATATCAGCACAATAATATATCATAAATAGGACATAGTTTTGTATCCGCAGTATGCTTGCACACTTTCAGAATATAAAAGCCCATAATTGGCTATGCAAATTGACTGATTCACATTGTACCTCTCTTTAGAGCACATAGACGACCAACACAAGGAGAGCCTCCAACAACTCCCTTCATATTTTGGCGTAGAAGGGATGTAATAATCGGAATAACTACCATAGCAATTATGCCAATGAAATTAAATAATCACCCACCATTAATTGTCACAGAAACCAATTAATCACCATTTATTTTAGGAAAGTGTATTAAAGAACATTCTTGAGTTATGGAGAAAAGGTCAAACACGTGTCATAATTTCTCATGAAATAGCTTTAACTTGTAAACAAAGATAAATGATGAAATTAAATTACTCAGGACACATCACAGTATACACTGCATAATTAATTTGAAACACGTTAAATTTTGACCAAAAGTGACATTTGGTTAAAATAAGTGCACGATATATAAAACTAAGTTCCATAGAAGCTGAAACATTCTTGTCAGAGCAAAAAATTCAAATCATTGCAACAAATTGTTAATACATAAGACCTTTGCTAAATATAACACTCATATCGTACTCAGAAAAGAACTTATTTGTTCTTCGCTAAAAGCATGTTGAATTAAATCCCTCAGAAATCCATCAAAAACAGAGTAAATTAGCAGCAAAAATCCTGCATGATTGATGACTCTTTTATGTTAGACTCCTTCCGTGTATATGTTGACTAAAATTGATTGGATGTGTTTTTGACACAAATACTCAGGAAACGAGTCGTGTAATGGCATAAATTAGCAGCACACAATAAAAGCCTATGCATGTCTAGTATACAGGCTGTAAGACGTGCATGAGTGATAAATATGATTGTAAATTGATAACCAGAGGATCCCAAAGCAACGTGTTTTCATCTCAATTTTTGACAGTAAGGTCCAGTCCAATTATAATCCAACGTTTTTGCATGTGTTTTTTTGTTGCAGCACCATATTGTTACCAATATGGGATGACGATGATGGATCATGGGTAAACACTCAAGGTTTATTGTTGTGCTCCTGCAATGGGTTTAACTATAGCTTCAGCTGCAATTTCAACTCGTGTGCTATTTCCAAGCTTAGTTATTATCAGTTAAACCCTGTTTGTTTATGCAATACGTAAAGATATCACTGGTTTGGGGTTGTATCATATGAGGTTATGAAACTACTATGAGGGACGAGGTTATATAAACCTCAAATGTATGAACAATGGCTTATTTCAGAGTTTTCTCCAACTTTATATTTAAAAAAAAAACCCATTTTCATTTGAAAGTACTGATAAATAGTGTCGGTATAGTTTTAGCTTCGAATACAATACATAAATATATAATATCAAACAAAAACTAGCACAAGGACCTTGGGAAGCCTTTACAATGAAACAACAGATATCAAAATATAAAACACATCCTAATCCTAATATTTTCGTTGGACCAAATTGGTAACAAAAAAGCCCATTTATATTAGGTAATATGTTTTGGGAAAGGGCAACATCCTACAATTCGCATGTTTTCTTTCAAATGCAATCATAAAATTCAAAGACTTGATACAAGTTCAAACATTCAAAATCTCGAGTATATTGGCTAAGATATAATTCTCAATTATGATATGTTATATTAATATCATTGATTATGAGAGAGTATAGAAAATGAATCTGTCTACATATAAAATGCATGGACTAAAATTAGTCTTTGTACCGTTGTTTGGGCTTGATTGTCACAGCGTACAAAAAGAAGACACACTCTTAACACACGTGGGTTTTTTTGCCTTTATTCCATAAATATTGGCCAGATATTAAAATTCTACTTTTATCTTGCTAGTTAGTTTGAAAGAACGGATTGGGATTGAGTTATTTTCATCTGGCAAAACAGTAATTCTTCTCCTAAAAAACAAATGATATTGGCTAACGGGTTAACGTATTATGGGCTAATGGAAAAGAAAAAAAAGAAGAGAAATCACGTCCAAAAGCAGCAAGAGCTGTCTCTTTATGACACTGTAAACTCACACAATAGATTAGAGTATTCTCTAGGGGTCAGAGGTCAGACATTAGGATGCACCGTTTATTAGGAGAGATATTGAATATGGCGTTGATTTCACAAACCTTACTCTGATGGGAAATGCAATGCTTTTACTGAGACTTGTCTGATTTGTTTGTTTTATGTAGGTCATACAGGATATTGGTGAATATTGAATTGGCAGGGACATGTGATTTCCTTAAAAGAAAACTACTGTTTCTGCAGATAGTTTTCTTAACTTGGTAGGCTGTGATTTCACTCAGGAGAGCGAATGTAAATCTTCTGCATCTAAGACAAACTGTTTTAGCTTTATTTATATATTTATTTATATATTTATTTATATATTTATTTATATATTTATTTATTTATTTATTTATTTATTTATTTATTTATTTATTTATTTATTTATTTATTTATTTATTTATTTTGATACGTGGAGGTTATGAATGCTTTTAGCCACTGCCTCTATATACATGACACAAACCTAAAAGCCTTTTTAGCTAATGCTAACACCATAAGATTTTCCATGGATGTTTTTCATTTAGCTATGCATCACTGTTTTGTTTTATATACCCTATTACAAAAATAGATGATAATTATGAATAATTAATTATAACTGAGAAATTAGCAAATGTTGACACAGTTTCTTGTTTCAATAACTGACTGATGCAGAACGCACTGAAATTTCACTAAATTAAAGACTAGTATTGTTTGTAAACTGCTAGAACTCATTAGGAAGTTGATTTAATACTATATATTATTTGGGAGGTTAGAAAATAATCATAAAACAAGATGGTGCAGTTCTATATTAATTTTCGAAGTTCTTTTTTTCCAAATACGACTTATTCCGAAGGATCGTTTTTGTCTAACATGCTTTGTATGGAAGTTCTTTAATAAAGGTCCATACAATAGCGTGTTAAAATAAATGACCCTTCAAGAAAACAAAACTCGGAACAAAAAAATTTCGCCTGACATCCAGGAATAATGGTCACAGAAAGTAGAGACATGCATTCATGCAAAGTCCAAACATAACTGCGGAATTGAAGATTTTACAATTGAGCACTTGACGTTCATGTTCTACGGCTATTGGCATCACCAATGTTATCACTTCAAACCAAAACCAATGTTTACTTCAGTTACTAAGTACGCTTCTGATTCATTGTTTTACTCAAGTGTTAAATAAAGCACTATAAAGCATCTTGATGTCAACACTTCAAACCAAATCCAATGTTTACTTCAGTGACCAGTACACTTCTTATTCATTGGTTCTGCTGAAGTGTTAAAATAAAGCACTATAAAGCACATTGATGTCAACACTTCAAACCAAATCCAATGTTTACTTCAGTGACCAGTACACTTCTTATTCATTGGTTCTGCTGAAGTGTTAAAATAAAGCACTATAAAGCATCTTGATGTCAACACTTCAAACCAAATCCAATGTTTACATCAGTGACCAGTACACTTCTTATTCATTGGTTCTGCTGAAGTGTTAAAATAAAGCACTATAAAGCATCTTGATGTCAACACTTCAAACCAAATCCAATGTTTACTTCAGTGACCAGTACACTTCTTATTCATTGGTTCTGCTGAAGTGTTAAAATAAAGCACTATAAAGCACATTGATGTCAACACTTCAAACCAAATCCAATGTTTACTTCAGTGACCAGTACACTTCTTATTCATTGGTTCTGCTGAAGTGTTAAAATAAAGCACTATAAAGCATCTTGATGTCAACACTTCAAACCAAATCCAATGTTTACATCAGTGACCAGTACACTTCTTATTCATTGGTTTTACTGAAGTGTTAAATAAAGCACTATAAAGCACATTGATGTCAACACTTCAAACCAAAACCAATGTCTGCTTCAGTGACCAGTACACTTCTTATTCACTGCTTCTGCTGATGTGTTAAATAAAGCACTATAAAGCACATTGATGATAACCATTAACCAAAACCAATGTTTACATCAGTGACCAGTACACTTCTTATTCATTGGTTCTGCTTAAGTGTGAAAAAAAAGCACATTGATGATAACCACAAACCAATGTTTACATCAGTGACCAGTACACTTCTTATTCATTGGTTCTGCTTAAGTGTTAAAATAAAGCACATTGATGATAACTATTAACCAAAACCAATGTTTACATCAGTGACCAGTACACTTCTTATTCATTGGTTCTGCTTAAGTGTGAAAAAAAGCACATTGATGATAACCATTAACCCAAACCAATGTTTACATCAGTGACCAGTACACTTCTTATTCATTGGTTTTGCTTAAGTGTGAAAATAAAGCACATTGATGATAACCATTAACCCAAACCAATGTTTACATCAGTGACCAGTACACTTCTTGTTCATTGGTTCTGCTTAAGTGTTAAAATAAAGCACATCGATGATAACCATTAACCCATTAACCATTAACCATTAATCAGTGAACAGTATGCTTTTTATTCACTGTTTATTTTTTCTGAAGTGTTAAAGAAAGCACTATCAAGCATTTTACCCTGCAACTGCGCTCCTGGATAATATAATATTCATACAGAATTTGTTTTTTTATGAAAGCATGAATTTGATCATTGTAGAGATACTTTGCAGACATTCTAATTGCAGACATACTATAGCTACCACGCAATCTGTGTAAGCATTTGTATCGCATCGTGTTTGAACAGACTCATGATAAATGACAAGTTATATATCATTGTGTCCAGTCATGACCTAGATTTAATAGCTCAAAATGCTGCTCCATAGTACGTTTTTACCTATTGGATACTATTCAAGGTGAAATTTGCACTTATTTTTGCCGACATTTCTTATATGTGACAATAAAATAATTATTGGGGGGGGGGTTGGTCCATGGAACGCTAATATTAATTCTTTACCGACCATGATTATAATAATATCAGTAATAACTGTTTTCTGTCGCCGAAATTAACTAAACTAAACCCCACTGGTTATCTTGGTCATTTTATGTGGAGTTCTTCGGGGGATTTAATGTCACAATTACATTAAATACAATGAATTTGGTTGATTCAATTTAGCGTAAATTGGGAAACATGTAACCTTACAAATATGCCAAAACATAAAGTTTATAGAAATAACGAATTTCATTTCAAAAGGCTTTACACTAAAGTTGTTTTTTTAAAACTTCCGTGGTCGTGTCTGTGCGTATCGCGTACACGAGCGTAAACGCAAAAGCAATAAACAATCACGCTGATTGGTTGATCAATGCACTTGACAACAAGCTGGCTGTCCCATTGGTCTTCGGCGCGGCGCGTAGTAGGCGACCTTGTCACTTCTACGCGATCGCAATTCACCAGCGAGTACCCGGACCACGGAAGTTAAAAAACAACAACTTTAGTACATTAAACTGTGCATAATGAAGCTACATCCTATATGCCAAACAAAATGCGCCTCGTTACGAGGGCTCATATACTTTTTTGCAATTTTAAGGAATGGTCTCACCGCTTATTTTAACATATGAGCAGATAGCAGCTACATTGCTTAGCCTCTCCTCTCAAGAACCCAGTGTTTGCTATTACAAATGAGCATATTGATTAAAGGAAACCGACCACTAAACGAATGGTTACTATGGAATGAAACTGAAACACAATCTGCTGACCAGTGTCAGGATTTCTTGATAAGATTGACAATTAAACCATCACACTTGTAATGGTGTTATATGATATCTTACTCTCACCACTAGTGACATATATTGTACCTCTATTTAACAAGCAAAGAAGCTCAATACCATGCAACTAAGGGTCGTTGTAGGTGAAGTTTTAGTACACAACTAAGTGCAGGGTTATTTACCATCCAAATGCTGAAAATAAGAGAGACTTCATTTATCCATAGAAAGTGATCTACACTGATAAATAGATATTTTGTGTTGGCAAAAGGTTACAATAAATGTAACTAAAAAATACAGTTTTATCAGGGAAAGATAGCAACACAATGCAACATAGATATAGTGCTATCAGTAGTTGATAGCAACTCATTATAATATATTATATGGTGCTATCAGAGATAGATAGCAACTCACTATAGCACATATATAGTGCTATCAATGGTAGATAGCAACTCACTATAACATAGATACAGTACTATCAGGGGTAGATTGCAGCATACTATAACATAGAAGAAGCACTATCAGGGGTAGATAACAACTCAATACAACATGTTATATATAGTGCTATCGGGGGTAGATAGCAACTCACTGTAACATAGAAATAGTGCTATCAGCGGTAGATAGCAACAAACTATAAATATACAGGGTGTCTCAATAAAAAATAGGCCCTGTGGATCGTGGAATGTAACTTAAAATATCCGCCGTAAAAAATAAAAGTTTCTTGCAGATTCAAAATTATTGAAGTGTCTTCTATAGATTCGTTCACGCGTCACTGAGATAATTGGGAAACTACAAATAGACTCATTTTTGGACCTTTCCAATGGGACAATACACATTTATAACCATAATGGGCTGCATTGTACTTTAGAATTGAAGAAATTAATAGACAGGTCAAAATTTGAGAATTTGTGCTTTATTAAAAGGTTGGAGGCATTTCGTGTTAAAAGTGGTTAAACAAGCTTTTTCAGATAATTCGAGGGTGCTGAATACGAAAATGCTTTCATTATGTAACTTCTGGGGTGTGTTTCAGAAAAACAAATTGTCATCGTTTTCATAAGGGTAGGTTACTTTCTCTGGCTAAATGCACTTTTAATTTCTTTAGAACAAAAACAGTGATATTGAATTAGTTTTCCAAGTGCATTTTAAAAGGTTAAAGATTTCAAAATGGCCGCCTTTTAGCTACTAGGCCTATACTTTACACCGTACAACTCATAAAACTGGTAACATTGGCACTTGATTTTACTTACGGCTAATTGTTCCCGTTAGGATCTTGCAACTATTTGATTCTTTCTATTTAACCTTTCACTTCGTAGTACATTGATTCCAAACTCTGATTAATGGATTTAGCCTCTTCTGTTTTTGCACTCTTGTTGGCTGTTAAATGTGCTTAGCCTTTTTGCAACTGCAATTGCCATTTATACATGCATGAAACTATCTCGCGACATGCTTTGGGAATTGGAGGTAGTGTCATCAGTTGTGGAGCTAGGTTCTACCTATGTAGGTCCATCCCATGTCAGTTACTTTGGGGAGAATTGGAGAAATGTTGACTGTTTGTTTCCAAATACAAGCCTGGTAATGTGCATACTTTGTGTGAAGCCTTACTGCATCAGATGTTGGTGGTAGATTCTCCTGTGGACAATCCTTGAAAATAGTATCACCCGTGCCTTATCGCATCTGTCCACATCATCTGGCAATTATATGGACATGGTGAGCATTCTCTTGCTTTCATCAGAGCACACCGTGATGGTGTCTGGGATCTCCACGTGTATGCCTTCAGTAGGATGCTAACTTTCTTTTTTAGGTATGATCATACCACTATGCCAAATGGAGTACCACTTATATGGCAGAAATGAGCTACCTTCCACCATGTCCACCAAAAGTCCTCCTTGAATTCCAGGCAGGAAATTTCGTTGTAAAGGAGTCCGGGCGGAAATTCAATCAAGTATCCCCTGATTATAGCCAAGAATGGTTGAATGGTACTGGGAAGAGGAGCGGCGGGATTGTAGGTATCACAAGAAGTATCACTGCATTAGGCAAATGGTTACTCTCTTATATAACATGAGAAGTTGCATATCAAGTAAATTAGACAAGTGCTGATGATGGAACACTCCCAATTGGAAAGTTAGTATGTGTACAACGAGATTACACCATCCAGCGTGACAACCTCGATGAGGAGAAGTCGACTCAGCTTTCGGATGATTTAATGTTTTCAGCAAGGGGGTACCATCTCCTGTACTGTAGAATATTGCAACCAAAGATGGCCAAATATCATGTTAATTTGGCTGGAAACACACATATACAGGCGTCAACATTGGGAGGGGGATGATTGTATGGACCACCCCCTGGCAAAATATTGGGGAATTTATCCTCCTATCCCCCCCCATGGATGATTTAGGGTCATCCCAGGTCAATCGATGATTGCTTGATGACCTGATCCCAACCATGTGACAGATTCACTCTAAAGCCCCCGCTCCTGTTGAGGGACGTTGTTCGGCTTGTACCCACACTTCTTTGACTCCCTGCTCGAACCAACATAGTTCACGGTCCAAAATGACAACTTTGTCAATGTCAAAGCTGTGACCGCTGCCCTCAAGATGTTTGTAGACTGCTGAATCGTTGCCACTTGAACTAGCGCGTCTAAGTTGGGATATATGCTACTCTGCAGGGATTGGTCGGTTTTACCAATGTAAAGTGCTTGGCACTCCTGATCTTCAGCGCACTTGACACCATAAACAACACCACTAATACGGCCCTTAAGGCAGATAGAAACATTCTACAGCGATTTGTGACAGCCTCTAAGGCAGGACGTACAACTTGGACCAGATTCTGCAGCATGAACTTATGCCTGTTCAAATTTCACTTGCTGCCATGAATGGGAGTCTGCATATAAGCAGTGGCGGCTGAGTTTCAGAGGATTGAGGTAACCTTTGACAGATACCAGCATGATTTAATCAAGACTGGAACCAGAACAAAACGAACCCGGGCTATCGACCAGTATGCCGGGTAATAGAAAACCACAACGTTCTCTACCGAATAACTGGACTAACTTTCTCTCACTTGGAGAGAATAAAGCAAATCTTGCCGCTCCTATTTCAACAGCTTAAGACAAATGCTGTATCAATTGCACCCACAACACTTGTAGTGGCTGGAGGATTTGCACATATAACAGAAGTTAGATCTTCAGATTCAGGGATGGACACAACAGCCCTAGAGGCCATGAGGTGGCGGATACTCACTTTGTACTTCATTGCATTAACACAAATGCTGAAGCTGTAGTGGTTTCAGTATGTGACACTGACATACTTGTCTTGCTGGCTGCTTATTTTGACAAGATGCTATGCACACAGCTGTAGATGAAGGCAAGATCTGTAAGAAGCCCAAATACATCCCAATCCACAAAATCCATCAGGAACTGCTGCCTTGCCAAGTGCAAGCTTTGCTTCTATTTCATAACTGGTTGTGACAGTGTGTCACAGCTTGCTGGCTACGGCAAAAAGACAGAGGTGTTTCAAGCAATTGTTGACAGCTCTTAGCACAATTCATTTGCAAGGTGCATGCCAGATGATGTGCACAGATGCGATGAGGCACGTGTGATACTATTCTCAAAGGGTTGTCCACAGGATAATCTACCACCAACATGCAAATGTACCAATGGATGTATAAACAATTGCAGCTGCATGAAAGCTAAGCTAACATGCACAGATGGTTGTGCATACGTGTGCATTTAACAGCCAACAAGAGTGCAGAAACAGAAGAGACTTTCAAGTCTCTTCTGTTTTTGCATTCTTATTAAAAGGCATCAATTAAAGTTAGGAATCACTGAACTACAAAGTGAAAGGTCAAATAGAAAGAATCAAATAGTTACAAGATCCTAACAGGAACAATTAGCCGTAAGTAACATTAAGTGCCAATGTTGACAGTTTCATGAGTTGTACGGTGTAAAGTATAATAGGTAATTTGGAAATCTTTAACCTTTTAAATGCACTTGGAAAACTAATTTAATATTAAATTTAAATTAAAAGTGCATTTAGCCACAGAACGTAATGTACCCTTTATATGAAAACGATGACAATTTTGTTTTTGAAATACACCCAGAAATTGCCAAATGAATGGCAGCCATCTTGGAATTCTAAATGGTGGCAACCCTAACTAGTTACAGCAGGTAGTAGGTAGCAGATAATTTGTAATCCATGGTATCAAAATGATGGGTACTGCCATAATTTTTAAAACTTCTATGTTGCCTACTATCCAAGTTATAACATGAAATGCAGAAACTTGATGAAAATGGCGGCCATCTTGGAATTCTAGATGGTGGCAACCGTGACTAGTTACAACAGATAGGAGGTAACAGATCATTTGGAATCCTTGGTATTAAAAACATGGGTACTGCCATCATTTTTAAACTTCTATGCTGCCTACTATCCAAGTTATAGCAGGAAATGCATAAACTTGATGAAAATGGCGGCCATTTTGGAATTCAACATGGCGGCAAAACCATACCACTTGAAACTTCAGTAACAATCAATTTGGGTTCCTCTGCATCATAAATATGAATATTGCCACCATTTTTAACCTCCTATGCTGTTTAAAATTCAAGTTATTATCAAAAATATGTTGAAAATGGCGGCCATTTTGTTTTTTGAATTTTGAGGGCTAAGACTCCAAAACTGAACTGGTTAAACAGCATTTTCAAATTCAGCACCCTCGAATTATTTTAAAAAGCTTGTTTAACCACTTTTAACACGAAATGCCTCCAGTAAGCACAAATTCTCAAATTTTGACTTGTCTATAATGCAGTTAAGGGTTGACTAAGTATTGTTGGTCGAAACAGTCAAAAAGATCGATTTTCATTATATTAATCAATATATTATTGAAAAAAAAACACCTTGATGTTTTGCAAAACTTCATACTTTGAAAACTTGCTTGATTTATTGTTGTTAATGAGTTATGTACGTTTTACAAAAGTGATGTTGTTTCATCCCTATTTACAACATAACTCGAGAACCACAGGACCTATAAAAGTATATCTGTAATATCAATGCAATTTTTGCCAAAGCTCACTACCATTCGCAATATGATGTGAACTACCAACTCACAATAGTTTGAAATAGTGTAAACCCTTAACTCCCAGTGTTGCTATGTAGGAGATAACTTGCCTGATCAGCAACTATGCCTCTTTTCTGTTATTGGTGTTGCTTATCAATTTTTGTTTATTTCACCATCAATACTATCACTTGGACATTTCATTTTGAGGGAACCAATTTCTTTTGAATCAAATATTTCAGCCACTTCAATATAAAGTTCAGCCCTACTCTATGGTTAACAGATGTATGAACAGCGTCATTTTCACGTATTTTTTGTGGGACCTGAGAGCACATCAGACATATCGAATTGCATTTCAAAAACGAAAACAAGGGATATCCTTCTGATATCAGTTTCTTTTTAAATTCCATTTAATGCCATTTTATGGCAAATGATTAAAAATTGATATTTTTTAAATTTAACAGTCCTCGAAGTAATTGTATAAAATTTATGATATGTACGTATACTTAAAGTGTATGTAACTGGGACAAAAAGCCGTCTATCATATGGAAATTTTGACTCTTCATATTGAAGATAAAGATTTTTCCCCAAAAACGCAAAACACACAAAAATAGGTATTTGGGGGAAAAGCTCGATATCTTTAATATGAAAGGTGTACATATCATTAGATTTATGAAGTTTACTTCGAGGATGGTTAAATATTAAAAATACAAAAAAATATCAAATTTGAATCATTTGAATAAAATGTGTGTTATATCGCGAATTTCAAAAAAAAAAAAATATTTGATATCACAAGGACATTCCTCGCATTCAGAATTCAATTCGATATTTCTGATGTTACTGCACAAACGTTGCTATTCGAGCCCTTATACCAAAGAGAAACGTGTGAAGAACATTCTTTGGGGATTGATTGATATTGATTTTGAACTCATACTCAGCAACACTTGGCGTTTCCTTTTATTTCTTTTATAATAAACTACACATTTCTGTTTATGTGTATTACCTCATTGGAATGGTCCAAAAATGTGTCTGTTTGTACAAATTTAATTAGATCAGTGACGCGTGAAAGGATTTGGATCATTTTTGCACCATTGTTAAAGCAGACACTTCATGGTTTTTGTGAATCTTTAAGAATTTTTTTATTTTACTGCCGATATTTTAAGTTATGCCCCAATTTCCATAGGGCCTATTTTTATTGAGACACCCTGTATATGCTACAAGAGCCTTTGTTTTCTTCAATTAAACAAAACACAGAGAAAAGTATGTTCCTTATTTAAATTATGATAAATTATACACTTATTTGCCATTGTCAATCAATGAAACAAACAAATCCTAAAAATCGCATGTCTGTCCTACCATGTCTAAAGACAGTATTTGATCACTTTATGAGCAAGCAAAATCACATTGTAATGACTCCAAAATGTTAACACTCTACCTACTGTCTTGTTTACTTGGGCATATTACATTTTTCTCTGATTAAAAAAAAACTGTCTTGTCTATAAAGTAAAAAGACAGCATCTTGACTTGTTCTTTATTTACATCATACTGCATTTTTACTTCGAAGGCAGAAATATTTATAGGGGTGTCATTTTCTAAATGTCATTCAATGAATCAAGATAATCATAGCTAAATATGACATTCACACACATGCATATTGTGACAAAATCAATGGCTTATATTGCAAAACTTCCGGTCTATTTTATAATATGTTTTGTACAAAGAGCTATTTTCATAGATAAAGTTATTACTCTTCTACCATGTCTACTTTGTAAAGGTTAATATTAATATCTATAGTTCTGGTACCAAATCAACTCTTGATATTGTCCTATGAATCTTATAATTATGTTGTGCTTCTCATATTCTTTGATTATCACTTCTATTTAAAGTATGTAATAAAGTAAATAATCTATGTTGATAATCTACAGATGACACCTTTGATCTAAAGTACCTAATCAAAATGGGCAATTCATGGTTATTTCAAATTGCAGTAATAATTAGATTGATATTAACACAGAGCTCCATGGATAAAAATAAAATACCAGATCGATGGAACAGGCCAGTAAGGCGGCTGTCATGTCTCAGAAATGCATTGAGTAAAAGTGCTGTATATTAGCTTGATAAGATTCCTTGACTCTTTGTCTTTCAAAATATGTATGCTTTTGTTTACTTTGTATGCATATTTAATTTCAGGAACTTTTACTAAATGCATTTCGGACTAAATGCATTTCTCACATCCTCCTTAACACATGTTTTAAATAATTTTGTTGTAGTGTATATTTGAACAGAAAATTGCAATCCTACTTAGGTAAATAACTTGACAGTATTTTGACCAAACCCTTAGATTTGTATTGTTTTGTAGCAACAGAAAATGTTCTTATTAGAGAGGTCTGTATTAGTAGCAGCCATGTGCTCATTAGACGGGTATTTATTCAACAATGTGACCCAATTCAATCCATAGAGGACAAAGCAGGCAATTTTTAAATTACATTATCATCATTACCTTATACAATAACCAAGCTTGTTGATGACATCCCTACACCCCCTAATAACACCCATGTGTGCTCATTAGAGGAGTATGTATTCAACAATGCGACCCAATTCAATCCAACGAGGACAAAGCAGGCAATTTATAAATTACATTATCATCATTAACTTATACAATAACCAATCTTGTTATTGCTGACATCCCTACACCCCCTAATAACACCCACGTGTGCTCATTAGAGGAGTATGTATTCAAGAATGTAACCCAATTCAATCCAACCAGGACAACGAAGACAATTTGTAAATTACATTATCATCATCAACTTACACAATCGCAAAATATACTATTGCTGGAATCCCAATATCCCTAGCATACTACTCTTGGTTGCAAAATTGTGGCCTTTTAAAATGCCAAATTTGTATGTGTATTATTGGTTCCCTATTTTGCCTGTCAATTCCACAATCACTACATTTGAGCTGGTTGTAGATCACGGGATTTATATTTCAGGCAAAAAGAGTGCATTGGTTTCAATATGTGTATCTTTTTTATGTATATTTATCTGCAGAATCACAAGAAAATTATAAAGACCAAAAAGTGTGTTATCTGAAATCCTTGCACACATTTCTTCAGGTAGGTGTTCCAAGAAAATATTTAAAAAATAAATAAATAAATAAACAATTATAGCTTTACCTTTGTCTTACATTAATTCATTTTGTTCGTTCAATCATTCATTTATTCATTCATTCATTCGATCATTTATTGATTGATTAACTCATTTATTTCATTATGTTATTTTTACTTCTTTATTTATTTTTGATTATTCACTATTTTACATGTTTTTTATTAATTTATTTATTTAGAGTTTATTCATTACATATTTCTGACGCAAGGATAATAATGAATACACGCAAAATCTAATTCTTTACAAACGAAGACATGCACCTGATGTCGTTTTGTTTAATTCCAAAACAAGTTATTTTTCATCATCGCTGTCATCATCACTTTATTTCGTCCTGGGTCCTAATCCAAGAATGACCCTTAACATTTGAGTATCAAATAATATTATCTCCATTGATGCTATCAAATAACACACAGAATTAAATTTTTAGCCCAAGTTACATGATGCAGTCATGTCTGCAGTAGAATTCATCTCGACCTTTGCAGGACTTAACCCCATTAAAAGCTATTAAACCAAGATAACACTCATTGAAACAGCTCAACTGATTAAATCGGATCTTCTCTGGTTGTGCACAAGTGACTGTTTTCATGTGCGATATCGCAATAAAGCTGGTATTCATAGCTTCAGTTGGGTAACCGATTATAAAGGAAACGAAAGGAAACAATGTTATGTGTGGCTTTGTTCACGAAATCAGACAATGGCGTGCTTTTTGTAAACCAGCATTCTTGAAAATGAGCAACATAATGATTTTTGACTTAACACGGTTTGGAAATAATTTCTTCATATTTTTGGTGTTATCTGTCGTTTACATGTCCTTCCTAAAACACAAAAGTACGACCCTCTCCAAACACCTAAATTAGCTAAAAATTTAGGACATGTTACAAAACTATATTGTCTAGAATTTTAGAAGAGTACTTTTAATATTGGCCGGTTATTTTTCACACAGCGACGTTAACTAGGCAATGTACTATTACCTATAACATTAACTAAAACTCCAAAGTACGAATATTTCCAAACATCTAAATTAGCTAAAATTTAGGACATGTTAAAAACTATATTTTCTAGAACTTTAGAAGAGTACTTTTTATATTGGCCGGTTATTTTTCACACAGCGACGTTAACTAGTCATATCCCCATACTGTTAACGTAGGGCTATTTGTAAAGGTCACGCGTCAATGGGAAAGAGCACTGTGTATTGTGTATAGTAAAACTTACAGTAACTGCAGTATGACCGGTCAAATCCCGAAACAGTCACCCAATTTGTCTCCTAATCATTGGTTTCTATGTGACAAGAAATTATCACAAATAGCCCAATTGGGCTATAAATGTGCAGTTTCGGCAACTTGGAATTAAACATCCTGTTATTGGAAGCAATCCTAGCCAGCTGAGATTTGAATTGTGTTTAATTTACACACAATATAAATCCCAGTTGATTATAAAGCTTTACAAATGGCTATTGAATTATTTCATGCAATATCATCAAGTAATTCTGTGCTATCAGGGGTAGATAGCAACACATTATAATATAAGAGCCACAAGAATTGAATAACTAACAGTGATTAATTCAATATCTTAGGCAGTTTTTGTCCAAGCACCCATACACACACTCTCTGATCTCTCAGCTCTCTCTTTCTCTTTTGCTCTCACTCTGTCTCCCTCTCTGACTGCCTCTGCTTCTCCTTCTCGTTTCCCTTTTCTCTGTCCCCCTTTCTCTATCTGTCTCAATGCCTCTCTTCTCTCGCTCTCTCTCTCTCCCTCTCACCCCCATTACCCACACCACCACACACACCCCACACCAACACACCCCCACACAATCACCGTCCATAGCCAATAGTGTTGGTTTTATGATACTACTCTGAACCCAGGTATGTAACCAACCTTGGCATTCCAGAGGAGTAAGAGCTTCCAAAAAGGGCTGATTCAACAAGAATTCATTTTTATTTCATCGGAAAGCATTTTTCATAGTGAGCAGGTTGTGCATCCTTCCCCGCTACTTACCATCCATCACTATCTGAACTAATAACTTAGTCAAAGCGAAATCAGAAAGTAAAGGTTTTGTTTGTTATTTTAATGTTTTCCGTGCTACTTATTTTCAATTGTGAAATCTATTCCAGATCCTTATTTTGTGTGTCAATAATTTTCTTGAACAAAATACTGTTTTGCACACTATTTAAACTTGAACACTCATGTTGAGTTTAAATTTACAGCCCTCTTCTTGTAAAGTTCGTTCATCAGCTGCTGATGTTGGTGCGCACCAACATCACCAACAACAAAAACAACAATGTACCATCAAATACCAACAAAAGCCTCATCATATTCACCTTTGGCAGCAGTGTAAGCATACATGTACAAGTTTGTAATGTCAAACATCTTAGCCAAACATCTTTTATCAATATGATAACATCGTTTTTCTGGCATATATACCCTGTAGGCTAAATATGTGAGTCAATATAATCAACAGATGAGGCAGGGTCCATTGATTTTCTTGGCGTGGCGTGGCATTTCTTTACTATCATTACACGTTCTTATGAAAAGAATGCACGGGTTTCACTTGTATAAACATGTAATGACAACAATGGTGAATGCTCCTTGCAAATCAGGAAGTATTTATTCATGATATTAAAGGTCACGACGAGAAACAGGTTCAAGACAAAATTAACAGTTTTGATTTTGTGTGATTTTAAACATTTATTAAAGTTCGCAATTCCAATAATGTACACTCCATGGTGCTGACATATTTGTACAGTTTGTATTTTTCAGTTTGCGGTTTTGAAATACGGTAAACTGGGCAAAGCTTGAAAATATACCTATTGCATTTGAACAGTAAATCTGTTATTCCTCTGAACACAATTTGCATAGAAATTCCAATATAACATCAATTATTAAAATAAGTATAAAGGATTCAATCTCTTTCCTGTTTTACTTCTTGCTTGCTTATGTGATATTATTCTTTCTTCCCTTCTTTCACTCTCCCATCCTCTATTCTTTCTATTTTCTTTCCTTCCTTCTTTCTGCCTTTTGTTTTATGTTTTCTTTTTAGGTGATATTACACATCAACTGCCGTAGAGGGTATACAGATGTGACAAGTCAAATACAATTGTGGTACAACAAACTGTTGTTTTATGTAAGCTATTGGATGAGTTCTAGCCAAAAAAGTTATGAAATCACATATATTGAAACACAATATCTATTCCAATATCTGCGCTTTAATATCATTATGCTCATAATATGTGTTTAAAGACAGGCCGTCTGTAACCAAAAAATACCATCAATTGTTAGGACTTTTGCAAAATTATGCCCAAAAGATTCAAATTGTTGAGAGAAAATAACAGCATTTTTTGACTGAAAATGGGCTATTCCAGAAAAGAGATGCACACCCCTATTTTACTTTAGCTCGGATTTCCGGACTTTTTGTCCAGTCGTGATTTTTGGAAATACAGACTTTTAAAGTGTCCAAAGGCGAAAAAATCCGGCTCAAAATCAGAAATCCTCAATTTGAGAGCTCATTATGGACATTTCCGTGATTTTCCATTCATTTAATTGGATTTTCAAGCTTTTTCAAGTGACATTGGCAACTGGAATTCCAGTCGTTTTCAGAAAGCAGACCTGGAAATCCAGTCATTTCTTTGATTGAAAAGTTACTCCTCTATAGGGGGTGTGCACTTATTTTCTGGAATAGCCCAATAGAGTGAACATCCACACAACACACAAGCAACATTTTAAAATTTTAAAAATTTGAAGTCTGACCACCCCTCCTTCAAAACATATCATGCATTTCTGAATTCATGTTTTCGTGCCTTTTATTTCGTCTTTCTTCAAAATAATGAGATATATATTGTCCTTCTATAATGACAGAGAATAATCAATATCTCACTTAGCAGTGTCTTCATCAGTTGATCTAAAGGCAACTCAACCATTATAAGTTGCTCTAAGATTTCACCAAATCATCTGTACATTATTACTACTAGGAGTTACCATGGTTACCCAATGATTTGTCTGTGGCTGCAAATAGATACCATCTATAAAGTGTTATAAAAGTTATTGCTAATAAAAGGATTAGAATTTATCTAGTTTTAATCTGGAAAAACAGGATAATGCTGAATCTTTTAATAAAAGGAATCATGGCGTGTGTTCTTGATTCTGAATACAGGAAAATCTTTTCCAGTAAGCTGCTACTCTCAAAACATTAATCCAAGAACATGTATCAACAAGATTCTATACAAGTCTGTCATTTCGTATTAATGTATTAATAACTCTTCTTAGTTCTTCTTACACAATTTAAGGCAGTTGTGTAAAGTGGTAGCGATAAAGCAACACTTGATGGTTAAATTACACTTGAGTACAAGGCAAAGCAATAAAACATGTTAAATAAATTTAAAGCCACAATATTTTGTATACCAGAATACAAAAGTGCTTCCTTGACTATATAATAGACCAACAAATTGAGCATGAATAGTTCCCATTGGATTTACTTTTGATCCAATCACAAGAAAGTTATTCCAACCTAATTTGCAGATAGTTACCCCATTATTCCTTTGATGATAAAATAAAGCTTTTTCATCAAATATGTCACACTAATACCTTCTTGATGTGCCTATTACCCTATCATAGCGCTATTTGATAGCGTACGTATGTTGAACATAGATTCAGAATTTGTAATTTGATCAACCATGTACAATTTTCACAGCTGATTCTCTGTGTTTTTAAGCGCAATGATCTGTTTGCTGTTATCTTGAGTCATATTTGTTTTTGCATGTGTATATTTTTATGTTAATTTTCGCATAATGCATGTTGCAGGGCTTCTTGTTTTCTGATCTCGTTTTTTATGGTTGCTTTTATGTTGTGCAATATGTATTGTGTGCATTGGTTTTATAATGTATATTTCACAGTTAATTGCATTTTGATCATTCGTGCCTTTTTACCTTGCTCGCAAAGGAACTGCTACCGCATGTCATTTTAGTCTCTCTTTACATACACACACAACAGTTTCTAAATATTCATTGATTGTTTTAAGGGGGTACTGGATGTTCAATATGTTGGTAAACATTGTAGGCATGGAAACAATGGCAAGTGCAGTGGAAGTATGGGGCTTTAAATAACAGAACAAGGAATGTTCTAAAGCGGAGAATGAACATTAATAGATATCCACGAAAAATGCTATGGACATTGGATTTGCGCGTAACACAAATCTGTTATGTTATGCACACAAACATTTCTGATGATATAAAAATCTCATCTTTTTGGAGTAAGTAAGGAAATAAGACTGCCCCTTGGCACAAAGATACATGATTTTGTTTTAAATTGATTTCTATGTGTATATATTATTTTTCATATGTCTTTTCTGCCTTACTTTCTTTTTTATATTCTCTTTTCTACTTTCTCCTCTCATTTTCTCCTCTCCTCTAATAATTTATACACCTTCTCCTCTATATCTTTCATGTTATTGACTCCCGTCTCCATGTCTATTTTCTCTCCCTGTCTATTTGTCATTTGGTCAGTCATTCTCTCTCTCCATCTCTTTCTCTTAAAAAAAATCAACATCCATTGTTTTAGTTTAAGGCTTCATACAAGTACGATCAATTGTACTTTTTATAAATAACACCTACATATGTATTTTCAATTCAATGTCTTATTATAATTGTAGTAGCATCTAAAAATCAATCATTTAGCTGATGCTGACATGCAGGAATTATCAGAGTATTTACGTGCTGATTTCTCAACACTGTTTGAAATAATATAGCATTGGTCAGTAATATTTTATTAATCTAAAATTGAATCTTCTGTGTTAGTCCATACTATATAAAGCAGATAGCAATTGTTTTGATTTTATCAGCAATTCTCAAAAATTATGTAAATTTAAATATCTTAGAACATCTAGATGAACACAACATACACCCTGACAAAACAAAAACAAGCAAACTTTTATAACTTACACATTTTACATATATGTGATATTGTTAGAATGAAGATGTAATTTTAAGTTCCAAAACCCATTTTACCTTCTTTTTAAAATTGAGGTAAAAAAAAAAAAAAAAAAAGAAAAACTATTTATGATGATTTCTAAGGAGATATTAGAGTTAGGGGATAAATCTTTCCTTGGACTCTACTTTTTTGAATCAGTATTTTAGAACTACTTGGTGTTTGGACCCGTGTTTAGATTTTAAACTAGTATTTCGCTTTTGGAGCATCATTTAGTTCCAACTTACTGGTTTTGGTAAGGGATCATATAGATCACTTAAGGTTCTAAATAATGGTTCCAACAATTAAACATGCAATTCAATAGCAGTCCTGATGAACATTTTTATGGTTCCCGGAAATTCCAGAGGGGTGACAGTTTCTTGGCAGGTCATGATCATAATGATGTGTGTGTGGGGGGTGACCTATTTTCAAGCTAAGGGGTGTCAGTTACTTTGCATGTAATGGTTATAATTATGTCGAGTGGTGACCTATTTTCAACCTAAGAGGGGTGCTACTTTTTTGCAAACCATTTCAGAAAGACAACAAAACTATAATTATAATGACTTATAACTGATTAAAATAATGATAATTGACAGCTTACCATCCTATATACCAGCCTGCTTCTCCTTCCCTCATAGCCGCCTGATCATCCGACATATTAAATGCTTCTTCTAATGACGTAAAATCAGTGTTATAGGGGAAAAATTGACACTCATCTTCAATCTTATCAAACGAACCTGGGTACTTCCTATAAAGGTCTCGGAAATGTTGGTAAACATTGTAGGCATGGAAACAATGGCAAGTGCAGTGGAAGTACGGGGCTTTAAATAACAGAACAAGGAATGTTCTAAAGCGGAGAATGAACATTAATAGATATCCACGAAAAATGCTATGGACATTGGATTTGCGCGTAACACAAATCTGTTATGTTATGCACACAAACATTTCTGATGATATAAAAATCTCATCTTTTTGGAGTAAGTAAGGAAATAAGACTGCCCCTTGGCACAAAGATAAATAATTTTGTTTTAAATTGATTTCTATGTGTATATATTATTTTTCATATGTCTTTTCTGCCTTACTTTCTTTTTTATATTCTCTTTTCTACTTTCTCCTCTCATTTTCTCCTCTCCTCTAATAATTTATACACCTTCTCCTCTATATCTTTCATGTTATTGACTCCCGTCTCCATGTCTATTTTCTCTCCTGTCTATTTGTCATTTGGTCAGTCATTCTCTCTCTCCATCTCTTTCTCTTAAAAAAAATCAACATCCATTGTTTTAGTTTAAGGCTTCATACAAGTACGATCAATTGTACTTTTTATAAATAGCACCTACATATGTATTTTCAATTCAATGTCTTATTATAATTGTAGTAGCATCTAAAAATCAATCATTTAGCTGATGCTGACATGCAGGAATTATCAGAGTATTTACGTGCTGATTTCTCAACACTGTTTGAAATAATATAGCATTGGTCAGTAATATTTTATTAATCTAAAATTGAATCTTCTGTGTTAGTCCATACTATATAAAGCAGATAGCAATTGTTTTGATTTTATCAGCAATTCTCAAAAATTATTTCTCCTCTAAAAACAAAACATATGATTATGTTTATCCCAGGGGGAATGGATGAATTTGGGGAACACGTTTTTTCCCCAGAAGAGGCGGAACACAAATTATTGAATACCTGAATACAAGAATGATTCAGGTCTCTTTTTCAGTCTGGTAAAAAAGAGACATAGGACACACATTTTTAGGAAATGTGATCAATTTGTGAGACCCAACATTTTTTTGCAATCATGATAAGGGAGTGGGGGCATGAAATATTTAACATAGGACCAATATTACAATTCATGTTACAGAAAACAATATTGTATTTATTCTGACCTATAACCTTCTATCTTGCATTTCCTTGCGCCAATTTCCATTTGGTTGCATGTTTCTATTGAATTGTGTTACTTAATATGCTAGCGTGTGCTGTAGGGTCACTTCTAAATTAACATATTTTAGCTGATTTCTGTTCCAATACTGTCTTTGCCTTAAAATATGTTTCCAAGAATTTAGCTTTAATTCTGTATAACTCCCCTCCCATGTAGGGCAGACAAGTACAAAAATACATCTTCCATTTACATTTTCAAAACGTTATAATCATGGTTATGTGTCTGATCAAAAAGATACATAAGTTCAACTTGGTACATTATTATAACACACTTGACCAATCGGTGAGAGACTCATCAAGACGTGTTTGGTCACAATTCCCATTCAATAATTCAAGGCACCCATTCACATGATACCCTGTGTACATCACCTCACTGATCCAATTGATATTATATGAAATATGAGATTAGAGATGAGTTGATAACAGGTCTCTTTTTGTAATGCATTTTAATCTTGATATTAAAGAGATTTATTCCAAATGGTGGATCATTTTACACATTATTGGTAGTTGTAGGTCAGTGCGCAGTATAATATTGCATGGTCAATGGAAATCTTTCATAATGTTTCTACTGTTACACAGGCTAGTTTTATCTGATTAGATTAAGGGCCAAAATATGTAATGATTTTACAAAAGAGGAAAAACATAATTACAAGGAGATGGAGAAGATGGGACAAAAGGCAAACAGGCTAATGATGCTATCGTTGTGTAAATTTAAATATCTTAGAACATCTAGATGAACACAACATACACCCTGACAAAACAAAAACAAGCAAACTTTTATAACTTACACATTTTACATATATGTGATATTGTTAGAATGAAGATGTAATTTTAAGTTCCAAAACCCATTTTACCTTCTTTTTAAAATTGAGGTAAAAAAAAAAAAAAAAGAAAAAAACTATTTATGATGATTTCTAAAGAGATATTAGAGTTAGGGGATAAATCTTTCCTTGGACTCTACTTTTTTGAATCAGTATTTTAGAACTACTTGGTGTTTGGACCAGTGTTTAGATTTTAAACTAGTATTTCGCTTTTGGAGCATCATTTAGTTCCAACTTACTGGTTTTGGTAAGGGATCACATAGATCACTTAAGGTTCTAAATAATGGTTCCAACAATTAAACATGCAATTCAATAGCAGTCCTGATGAACATTTTTATGGTTCCCGGAAATTCCAGAGGGGTGACAGTTACTTGGCAGGTCATGATCATAATGATGTGTGTGTGGGGGGTGACCTATTTTCAAGCTAAGGGGTGTCAGTTACTTTGCATGTAATGGTTATAATTATGTCGAGTGGTGACCTATTTTCAACCTAAGAGGGTGCTACTTTTTTTGCAAACCATTTCAGAAAGACAACAAAACTAACATTATAATGACTTATAACTGATTAAAATAATGATAATTGACAGCTTACCATCCTATATACCAGCCTGCTTCTCCTTCCCTCATAGCCGCCTGATCATCCGACATATTAAATGCTTCTTCTAATGACGTAAAATCAGTGTTATAAAGAAAAAATTGACACTCATCTTCAATCTTATCAAACGAACCTGGGTACTTCCTATAAAGGTCTCGAAAAAAATGAAAACTGAATTTCTCCATAGCAGTCCAATTTGCTGTTGCACCGGATATGATAGCTGGACGGCCTAAATAAGCGTGTTTATTGAGGAATTCCTCTTTGTCAATGAGATTATAAGTTGGTACTTTAGTTAGGTTTCTACACATAGCACATGGAGCTAGTGGTCGTGCCATTTCCATGATGAAAAAGTTATTCTCTATGATACATGGAGTTTCTCGTACATCGTTCATAAAGTCCTCCCAATCATACTCGATGACATACGTATAGAACACCTAAAAGAACTGGAATAAGTGCAAAAGTGAAAGTTACCAGTCTTCTTCTCCAAATTGGACGTACTGTCCGGTTATCTGATGAATTAGCACTGCCATTCCGCGACGGTAAATATGTGCCTTGATCATTACTAGCTTGCCTACCACTACCACCACTTTGGAAGCCAGCACATGAGTTGAGAAACACTTGGCGAACATCGCCAGATTTCAACCCACTTCGACAAGATTGTCTCTTCAACCGTATGAGTTCTCTCACCAACTGCTCCTTTACTTTGGCTGCCTTTGTCATTATTTTGAAGTATTTCAACTTTGGTAGATTTTTCTGTACCACTGCACTACGTTATATTAGTCGGTCTGTTTTGTTTTGATCGAAACACCACTTTACTTCCTGGTTTGGACGTGGTTTTGTGCGATGCAGCCGACGATAAGTGTTTCTAGATCAAATAGCCTACTCATATTTCCCTAAAACGGCTCGATTTCTTTTTGCAGTATGTAAAATCAAATATCAAAGGCAAACCACTAATCGTTTTCCAACATGTTTGAAATAGGTCCTCAAATAGCAATGCTAGCAAGCTGTATTTTGTGAAGAGTGGATATTTATTATAAAATGTTGCAATCAATCAATGACAGAGCCCTCTAGCGTCATCAGTAACTAACGTAAACAAACCCATGAGCGAAAAATATTGATTACGCAATATCGCCAGCATGTCCAAGATTATTATGAACAGCACTCAGCAATTCCCGGGAACAGCACGTATTTAGAGCTGGAATTTTGGGAACGTTTTCTATCAATTTCAATCCGGAATAATGTGGTATACTTTTCACAAAACATTATTATTAGTAGCCCCGAATAATATAACTGCCAGGAATGTTTTCTACCAATATTGAGCCGAAATAATGAGGTACTACTAAATGAAAGCAGACACTTTGACCTTTAAACCGTAGAGCTCTATGCGCATTTATAATCGTAATAACGATAGCAATACGCTGGCGAAGTTACGTAATAAATCGGATTAACTACCATAGCAATAGGTGAAAACAATTTTGAACATATCGCGCTGCACTATAAGCAGGTTGAACTAATCACCTGTGTATGTCTGCAGTTATAGATTGAATACAATACTGGTCTTTTCAATGGTACTAATCTTACAGGTGCAAGTGATCAGCATGATATGGTTCAATGCAGAGGTATCGCGTGAAAGTATCAGTGCAGCGCGGTATATTCAAAAATTGTTTTCACCTATTGCTATGGTAGTTAATCCGATTATTACGTAACTTCGCCAGCGTATACAAACGGGTGTTTTTTGTTGTTGTTTCACAGTGAATAGTCAGAATGAATGAAATGACGTCATACTATTATATTCAGTGTGGTGCAATCGTGCTGGCAAACTTAAATGGCATAAAACAGTCTATTAATTGTGCGCTGGCTCTCTGCTATGGTTAATTCGTTCATAAAAAATAATAAAATTTACACAAAAAAATTGCCCAGGCATGGGTTCGAAACTCAGGCCTGCCCATAACCATACACGCAATCCGGCGTATTATTTTTATTTTGTTCATTAACAGTGCCAGAATTACATTCGTGCACTTATTCATCATGATACGTCTAATTTGATTTTTTCCGAACTTTTTTTTCCTTCCTACTCTTCTTTGGCTATTTTCTTCATTCAATCTTACTTCCCTTTTTCATTGGCGTTTTCTTTCTATCTTTCTTACTTCGTCTTTTTCTTTCTCTTTCGTACTTCGTTTCTGTCTTCCTGTATTTTTTTTCATATTTGTTATTTGTTCTTTTTCAATTTTCCTTTCTCTCTCTCTATTTCTTCGTATTCTTTCTTTCTTTTTCTTGTTCTTTATTTTTTCCCCTCTTCCTTTCTTTTGTTTACTTATTCTTTTCATATTAGCATGTTTTTTTTGGACAATTCACACAATTATCTCCCTAGCTTCTTGCATAGTAAATCACTTTATTAACAATAAAATAATTTTAGAATAATCACACCAAAGTATATAGACTAATTTAAACTTACGTTCAAGTACACTGGCTCAGTGTAGTGGTTACATCGCTTTGTTGCTTTTTACTAGTATTGGGTCTAGTGTGAAAACTGACTAGGAGTTCGAATCCCTACAGGACCACACACGCTATCCGGTGTATTCTTTGGGTTCACTAGGCTTTTCATATTTCACTCTGCAATATTAAACGAGTCATCTCCCAGGCCGGTGCCCAGCTTCAATAACTTTTTTTTACGTTTTTGAGATTTTCATTCACATTGCAATTGTGTCACTTTTTGCATGCGTAATTTTCCAGGTTTTTCATACTCCGTTTGTCTCGTATCTTTAATTTGATATTCACAAAATACAGCAAATAATATACCAATCCTAAGAATTAAATATACATGCATGGAACAAACTCCCTAAAGCCATCAGGGAGTCTCCATCAATTCCAGTTTTCAGGAAGAAACTGAAAACTCACCTTTTCAGTTAGCTTCTTTCTTGTTCCACTGTGTTTCTTTTTTCCCCATCCTTTCGCTCCTTGTTCAGCGCCTTGATAAATTTTAAAGGCGCTATATAAATACCTTTATGTATGTATGTATGTATGTATGTATGTATGTATGATCTAAACCAGATACAATATTGGATAGAAAAAACCGGGAATGAAATATAAAATGACCTACAAATCTTAACAGTATAAGAAATGTGAGATTAAGTACATACAACCCGAAGAAAATGCTTACCAAGGCCGATGGTGGCGGATTAAAAGCCTGGGAAAATAGGAGCCGAAAATGTTGCGGCGGGAACAAATGAGCGGTGATGGCGTGCTCACTAAAATGGATACGTACATACACTATTGTTCATTAATAAGATAAACAATACTTCATCAGCTATCTACTCTTAATAGCGTACTACTTCATCATCTATCTACTGCTGATGGCACGCTACTTCATCAACTATCTACTGCTGATAGCACGCTACTTCATCAACTATCTACTGCTGATAGCACGCTACTTCATCAACTATCTACTGATGATAGCACACTACTTCATCAACCATCTACTGATGATAGCACGCTACTTCATCAACTATCTACTGTTGATAGCACGCTACTTCATCAACTATCTACTGCTGATACCACACTACTTCATCAACTATCTACTGCTGATAGCACACTACTTCATCAACTATCTATTGCTGATGGCACGCTACTTCATCAACTATCTACCATGTCTACTGCTGATAGCACGCTACTTCATCAACTATCTACTGCTTTATAGCAGGCTACTTCATCAACTATCTACTGCTTAGAGCACACTACTTCATCAACTATCTAATGCTGACAGCACGCTACTTC
Organism: Amphiura filiformis; assembly: GCF_039555335.1. NCBI lineage: Eukaryota > Metazoa > Echinodermata > Ophiuroidea > Amphilepidida > Amphiuridae > Amphiura > Amphiura filiformis. Next base: position 2,106,960 of record NC_092638.1, on the reverse strand, counting down.
ATCAATTATCTACTGCTGATAGCACACTTCTTCACCAACTATCTACAACTGATAGCACGTTACTTCATAAACTATCTACTACTGATAGTACACTACTTCATTAACTATCTACTGCTGATAGCACACTACTTCATTCACTATCTACTGCTGATAGCACGCAACTTCATCAACTATCTACTGCTGATAGCACGCTACTTCATCAGACTATCTACTGCTGATAGCACGCTACTTCATCAACTATCTACTGCTGATAGCACGCTACTTCATCAACTATCTACTGCTGATAGCGCACTACTTCATCAACTATCTACTGCTGATAGCACACTACTTCATCAACTATCTACTGCTGATAGCACGCTACTTCATCAACCATCTACTGATGATAGCACGCTACTTCATCAACCATCTACAGCTGATAGCACGCTACTTCGTCAACCATCTACTGCTGACAACACGCTACTTCATCAACTATATACTGCTGATAGCACGATACTTCATCAACTTTCTACTGCTGATAGCATGCTACTTCATCAACTTTCTACTGCTGATAGCACGCTACTTCATCAACTATCTACTGCTGATAGCACGCTACTTCATCAACTTTCTACTGCTGATAGCACGCTACTTCATCAACCATCTACTGCTGATAGCACGCTACTTCGTCAACCATCTACTGCTGACAGCACGCTACTTCATCAACTATATACTGCTGATAGCACGCTACTTCATCTACTGATGATTGCACGCTACTTCATCAACTACTGCTGATATCGAGCAAGTTACTGCTGATAGCATAATGCTCCTTCAAATCAGTGGCGGATCTGGAGTTGTCACGAGCCCAATTTGAGAGAAAATAATAAAATTTACCAAATGGCCCCGAAGCCATCGCATCACGCTTGCGCGACGCAGGTGGGTGTTTGAAGGGGTGTCCCCCTCAGAAGTGAGAAACTGTGTGCAACATGAAGACCTACTTGAAGCCATTTGGTGGACCATTTTGGCACTATTATTTTGTAAAATATTAGTTTGAAAAAGCCGACAATTTACGAAATGAGGGCCCAATTGAAGCTATTCCTGGCCAAGTATTATAGTATAAATTATTGCTTTAAACATAAAGTTCCGGGTGTGCAAAGCAGAAGAAATAAAGGGCACTTCTTTAATGCATACGCAGGGGGTTGTCTGAGGGGGATGTTCTCTTCTGAGAATTTATAAAATTGTGCAAATTGAAGGCCAAATTAAAGCTATTTGGAGTGCAATTTTGACACTATTATTGTATAAAATGTTAGTTAACGCCACTCGTACACACTATTATAGTATGCCTAAGTTATTGCTAAAGTGTAGGGGTGTCCTACGAAATAGAGTAATGGCTCTAGGTTTCAAATCTTTCGAAAGTATCTCCATCTTTTTTGAGGCACCAATGATACATACGGCTCTTCTTTATATAACATCAAGCTTAGGCCTCGTATCCATAGGCTGTAGCGGCCACTCAGCAAAACAAAGGTTCAGTTATCTGTGTGGCAGGTCACATGGGATAAAGTAAACACGGAACAAGGGCACACGCCACAAGGGAACAGCCTATGGATACGAGGCCTTAGACGGAGAGGTGGGTGGATCACCCATCCATGGCACATTCCATCTAGGACCGGATCATAGTCTTGTATATCATTGTTCACTGAGATGGAACAATGTAGGGCTGCATTACGAAGGAGATCGAGAAGTTGGCTGGCTGTTCTTGCCATCTTGTTCAGAACATGAGTCCACGACAGGTCTTTGTTTAATTACAGTAAGACCAAGCAGGTCAACACTATCTGCCTCTTCCAAAGTTGTTAAAAATGGAGACAATGATGACCAGTATGATCTCTGCGGTTGGAAATAGTGGTAGTCTTGCACTTCGCGGTACCAAAGAGAACATTTTATTTGATTGCCCATGTCTCTATAGCCTTAATTGAGTTCTACATCATGTGATGTTGCAACACCTATTCTATCTTCTTAGCACATAGTGGGTGACATCAGGGTTATTTTTGCATATAGGATCAATGTCGTGATGAAGATAATAAGCAAAAGAGGTCTAAGGATGAAGCCTTGTTGGCCACCAGCATTTTATAGGTCTTTCAGTTGATGAAATGTCATTCATTGAGACTCTCGAGTGGTTTGTAAGGTAGTTATGCAGCCAATTCGGCAGCTTACCAGTGAAACATAAGAACAGATACCTTTGCCAAGAGGTCGGGATACATAATACCCTGTCAAAAGCCTTACTGATGTCCAGGCAGGCAACTGTATGTACTTCTAAACTTTCTTCTCTGTTATTGATGGAGTTTAATAGCTGATGGGAGACATATGTTAGTGTATCAGAGGTAGCCAGCCTTGAAGATTTCACATTACAAAATAATGTCTCCAAAAGCTTTCCGTCCCGATGCAGTGTTTTTACATTTCGGTAAATGTTGACCAACATTACATCAATATCAAAAATCAAAATATTTATGCAGATTTTGTGAAAAAAATTATGTGCCATGTATGTATACATTGTGCCATGTAGGCTTGAATTCAAGCATCTGGCAAGATTTAAAAAGAATTTTTTAATGTATTTCTCAAAACGCCGGTTTCTAGGTAAAATCACAAGTGACGCTATTCTGAAAATGGGATGAGCAAATCTTCGCGGTCCAGTAGTTCGAAAATTCAATGGTCACCAATATATTTCTTTTTGTTTGTTTACTTGCTTGTTTGTTTGTCTTTCAGGAAAATATTACTTCGAAGTGGAGCTGGAACTAAGTGAGACACAATTTGGCTTCAGAAAAAACAGGGGATGTACAGATGCCATTTTTGCGCTACGACAATTTGTGTGAAAAGTGTATCGAGTTCAACCAGGAACTGCACATGGTGGATAGAGAACAGTGTTGGGCTGTAATGGAGGGCGATGGTATAAGATGTCAACTGCTAGATAATGTCAGAGCTCTATATAAAGACAGCAAATGCATGGTGAGAACCAGCAGTGGCCAGTCAAAGTGGTTCCCAGTAACATCAGGGGTACGCCAAGTATGTGTGCTTTCGCCACTGCTATGCTCTTCTTGATTTATGTGGACAAGATCGCCAAGGAAGCAACTCCAACTAGTGGAGAAATAAATGAGCTTTTCTTTGCAGATGACCAGAGCCTCATCCACATTGACTCTGCAGGACTTCACGGTCATACCAACAAACTAAATGCAGCATGTGAGAAATATGGCATGGAAGTCAGAATAGCCAAAACAGAGACTATGGTGGTTAGCCGATTACCAAAGGATATTGACATTGATATTGATATTGGTATCACCATTAACAGCAGCAAGCTAAAACAGACAACGGAGTTTAAGTACTTGGAGAGTATCATTAGAGAAATAGAGACACGATGTCAAAGGCCAATAACATCATCTACCAACTAGGCCCGCTTCTTACATATCCTGCAGTACCCATGGATACCAAAGCAAAACTCTCAACAAAAGACCAACCCATCACCTTTCATCACCTGTGAATTGAGATGCCTAAGAAAAGCAGCTAATAGGTTAAGGAGGGATAAGATCAGGAATGAAGATATCAGAAAGATGGTGGGCAATTATGGTTCGGTCACTTTATGCGAATGGCCCCTAGCCAACCTTCAGCAAGAACGTATAACAGCAAAACAACAGGAACTAGGGCTAGACAGCTGCCAAGCTGGTGTGTGACTCCTGCAACGATCTGGGTAAGATCATGTGTACAGCAGAAGTCATGCGCCACCCTGTCCTCTTCATTAGTAGATCTGCTAAGAAGCCATTCGTGGTAGTTACAGTTGAAATCCACAGCCAAAATAGAAATATTGGCTTTGGTTTTCGTGATTTATTAGGCGGTCCAACAAATATTTTATAACAATAACATTTTGACAACATTTGTGAAAGGTTGTATTGTTTTTCTAAATAAACTGTTTTAAAAACATTTTCATGACTTTTACATGTATATAACCAGACATTTAAATATTCTTAAAACGTTTTAACCAAAACCAAAACATGTTAACTTTTTAAAAATTGCGTTCACTGGCTATATACTGCTGATAGCATATGACTTTGTAAACTATCTATGGATACCATACCACTTCATCAACTATCTCCTGTTGGTAGCAAGCTGATAGTGTTCTCTAGACTAAGACAAGGATAAAACAACACATTGAAATTTTATTACAAAAGCAGTCCATTTTTAATAAATTTCATTTCATATATTGTGTACACTCTGTGTACACAGAAATGTACAATTCACATTCTTTTATTCATAAGGCTGACATTGACAACCTAAATATTACATGGTACTTCATAGCGTTGACATCCTACAAGCCAGCATGCTCTTTTGGTTAACCATGTAGTAGTAGGTAACTCTTTTAACTTGGATTGAATAATATTCAACCCAGTTTATAAACTAGGTCACGTCTGACAATCCCGTGGATCAAATTCCCAGGTACCGCCCTAGCACCGCCCTAGTTACGCGATACTAACCAATCACGGGCCGTACTGGAGTTTGATTGACAGAATCTTCAGACGCGATCTAGTTTTTGTTTATTTCCAACATCTATCATAACTGATTTTTTACAACTTTGAAACAGTAGAACGCATACTGTCTCAATTGGAAGGATCAGATCCGGGGGATCAGATTCTTTTTAATTGTCTCTTATAAAAGAGGCCTATGCAGATAGGTAGGGTGTGCGTGCAGGGGTGCCGCGTTTATACGTGTATGGGGTGTGTGTGGGACGAATGTGTGTAGGCTTTATACATACACTAAATCAACTCCGCAAACAAATAACAAAATCAACGCGCTATGAATTTTCCAGAGAGGAGTATTCACTGCTTTTATTTCTAAGAATACATTTACATTTCTGAGAATACACAGAAGCACAGAAAGAAACAAAGAAAGAAAGAACAAAAGCAAGGAAAGAATAAAGAACGAACGAAATGAAGAAAAGAAAAGAATGAAATGAAGAAAGAAAGAACGAATAAATAAATCAAATAAATAAATCATCAATTAGCACTTAGTTTTGTTTATATTTACATAATCACGTGTCGAATCTCTTATGCATGTATCCTACTTTATGATACTATCAGTCACAGCGATCGAAGGACATATCAATGTAGGCCTACTGTTAACATTGATTAGGGAACAAACCAAAAGTTCGATGACGTCTTATACACTTTCGTTAGGATATTGATCCCATCCCTCCCTCTCTGAAACGTACGAAACGTTGAAAATTGCAACCAGATAATCACTTACAAACGTAATCGGACTTTCTGACCCCACCCCTAACGGAAGGACTTGAGTTAATAGGACGTCTTTGAACTTTTTATTTGTTTCCTATAATTATACACCTTATTTTTTATTACCAGATTTTATCAACAATGATACATATATAAACAGCTTACTTATTAAATGCTACGGATACAAACAGTTTCTTTTATGCACATAATCAAAATACCAATATTTTAATCATTTAGTATGCCTATAAAAGAATGAATGTTCTACGTCCAATGAATTGAAAATACCGATAATCAAGCAACTCAAAATATTTCAAAATATAGACGAATCCAATGAGCCAAGTGATGGTCAGAATTCAGTCGACCATTACTGGGTCCCGTCTGCACCAAACTGGCGTTGTTACTGCTGAATTGGGTGGATTAAATCCGCTTAAAAATCTATGCTGAATTGTATTGTGCTTTAAACTTTCATCATTCTTTTGTCTACGTGTAACACGGGTGATGGAATGCAGTTTAATATCCTCACCAAGGCCATATCGTTTCACATTTTAGGTGGGATAGAGCTAAGGGGGGACCCTGCTATGGCTGTCATTGAGGTGTAGGAATGCGTGAAATTGGATTCGTGATAAACAATATAACTTTTACATTTATAATATTTACTGCGTAAGTTGCAAACCTCAAAACGCAGCCGAAATATAATGAACACTCTCAGAATTATTGACCTGCTGCCAAGGGCGGATCCAGGTGAGCAGGGGGCTCCCCCCCCCCTCTTTCAAACACCTGGATTGCCATGCCTGTTGCAATAGATCATTAACCCCGGGCAATACTTTAGTCTAGATTGTCATTCGATTGCATTTCAAGGCCAGAGTCCCACTACCCCTTGATTTTAACAAAATCAAATATGCTCATTATTATAGTAGACTTTTATAGTACACTTTTTTACTTTCTTCAATAGCTTCGATGACACATAATATAACACAAATAAGACATAATAATATAAATACATAATATGGCATAAATATGAGATAATAATTTACATACACACATAATATGACATAAATAAGAGATAATAATAATATTCATACACACATAATGACATAAATAAGAGATAATAATATATGAGTGTCTGATTGGCAAGCAAATTAAAACAAAACGAACACCCCCCCCCCCCAGCAAATGTTTCCATGGCAAGGATAACCCTGATATTTCACATATACGGTAATCAATGAAATGCGCATGTAGGCCCTATACAAATGATATGAAATGTAAATAAGCCTATATCGTTTTTGATACAAAACAAATTGTAAATGATCAAAATAATTATTTCAAGGTGATAACAAGGAAGGTTTTTTGCGCCGTTTAGAATTTACCCCCCCCCGGCTCATACTAGTATTTATTGCACAGCCCCTTAAGCATGTATTTCACATAACAATCACATTCAGATAATTTACCCCATTTTTGTGGAATCAGAAAGTGACAAAATAAGCCAGGTCTGCAATGATGATGAGTGTACATAAGACATTATACAAATCATCACAGTGATCATGTATACATGCTGATTGTTGGACATAAATGAGAATTAAGCACGTTATATGAGGTAATCAGGCTATTTATTGTTGCTCATACACCAACACAGATTTTGTATTCGCTACATAAAGTTTTCCATTTGACATGGCAATACCACGCGGGTCATACATCCCTTTAATTATGCACTTTTGGAATTGTCCATCCATAGTGTATTGGTGCATGTGACCAGTATCCAGGAAGGCCTTACCAGTCTTCTCATCTACCTCTATCACTACAATATAAACTGACCCTTTACCATATACGGCACCCCTGGGTGCACCTGCTTTGTTATCAACAATAAATGACTTGATACGACATAACTCAACACCGCTATCACTGTATCTTATCACCTGCCTTGCTAAGGGATGAGACACCCATATATTATTATCTGGGTCTAATGATAGATGGTATGGTTTGATATGGACAGACAGCTTCTTTATAGGTTGCTGTCTGTCCATATCATGTACTGTAATTACTTGTCTGAGAATATCACCTACGTATACTACACCAGATGGAGATATTACTACACCCATGGTGCCATACGTAGTAGTGGTATCACATTCTGCTGTAATAGTGGAGAGACTTTTTAAATACTCTCCACTAGCAGAAAAGATTTTTACTAGGTTTGATTGGTCGGAGATAACAACATCTCCACCTGGTGTGACTGCGACACGCATTGGGTATAGGAGTTTGCCTTTTGGATTGGTTGGATGGGATTGGAATTTAAACTTATATGTGCCGTTACTGTTAAACATGTATGCTTGACTTGTTTGCATTGCCAAATTAACGTTTGTTACAACGATATCACCATTCTTACACACAGCAATACCATCTGCCTGTCTGAATTCCCCGTCCTTGTCCCCTTCTTGTCCAAACGTCTGCATCAGTTTCCATTCTTTTGAATGTTGAGATCCTATTAGTGATACATAGAAATAAAACACAGTCATGTGTATTAGTCATTATTGTATGTTATATGGGTCATAGCAATGATGGACATTAGTTGAATATTGATTATTTTAATTTACTTACTTTATTTGTTTACTTACTTTTTGTTTTTATTTATTTATTTATTCTGCATATTTTACTATTTGTTTATTTTATATATTTTATAAATTTTATTTGTTTCATTTATTTTGTGATGCTACAGATATACATAAACCCTACATGTGACTAATAATGAGAATTGAATTTAATATTAATTATTTCTTTATTATTTTTCTATTGTATTATATTTTGACACATACACAGAAAAACAGGAAATGAATATGAATCATTATGCCATTCGGGTTTTTTGTCTGTTTTTTGTTTGTTTGTTTGTTTGTTTGTTGTTTTGTTTTTTGTTGTTGTTTTTTGTTACTGATCATGGTTACCTCTCTCTCTCTCTCTAGAGCTCTCTGTGGCAGTAACAAACTCCCGCTATTTACTAATATGAACAAAAATGTCTCCTTATATATCATTTTTGAACATTAGTTAATACAATAATGAGCTAATATTAATAAACCGAGATATTTTAACTTTGATGACGCAACCTCGCTAGTTGTTAGTTGTTGAAATATCCAAATGTAAACATTAGCAAACTTGAGGGCGCTAGACCACTTTTAAACTAGAGAGCAGCCCTGCTAGAGCGTATGCCAACACGCTGTTCTTGGATACATCATTTTCATCCCGTGATCTTCGTGATAAACCAGTAAGCATATGGTAAGCAGACACGGTAATGGATTTGTATGTGATATTGAAACATGATATATTTAACAAAATTATAATATTAAATGTAGTTATATAGTAAACTTCAATAATATTCACTGTTTAGGACAACGTTTTAGGAAAACAGAATTAGGCCTATCTATACTTTGTGGTGCATGGCAACAGGAGCGTAGAATCTAAATATTAATAATATAATATAATAAAATATAATATAATAAAATATAATATAATAAAATATAATATAATATAATATAAAAATATAATATAATATAATATAATATAATATAATAATATTTTAGGCCTTGGCCTACTCTAAATGCATGCTGAGAGGAGCTATGCGCTACGTATTACGCCATTGTTGAAGCAAAAATACGTCAGAAGAATTGAGATTCTGGTTCTAATGTATCTCAGTGGCAGCGGAATAAATAGTTGAAATGCGGTACGCTAAATCACCAAAATGTATCTTACCCTACATAGCATGATGAACTTTTAAGTTCTCTTCAAATGGTTAGGTCATTAAAGAAAGAAAATTTCAGAGTGATTAACAATAATCACCACCAAATAAGATGATGATGTGCAATTAACTCTATCGTTGCTTAAATGTTGGAATTAGGGACCGATCGTTATTTACGGCAGGGGGGAATGCGCGTTTTGGAAAAAATATCGACAAAAAATTAGTGTTCCCCCTCGCGTCCGCTCAAAATTTTCGGATTTCCCCCTTTGTTTTCCAGAATTTCTCCATTTAAAACTTAACAATCCCCCTCCTGGTTCAACAAAAATTTCGCGTTCCCCCTCAAGACCCATAAAAATTCAGGTTCCCCCCTCAAAATGCCCCCCCAAGTCGTTAATAACGATCTCTCCTTAGATTGGTTTGAGGGCTTGGTCAAATGGAAACCTTATGTAGTCCGTCAAGTGTACCCTGGCCTTGTCAGCCCAGAAAACCGCGTAGGCCTATCCTAAGCAGAGCATAAATGATGATGAAGCAAAATTTGTTCATGTACTCTGTTGAACGTGCTGGCGAAGAGGGTACTACTTAATGGACTACCCTGATGTAGTTGAGCCATTTCCACATGACTACAGAGCTAGAGAATTTGCAATAACCTCCGGGCCTACACGCTATTTAACTCGTGTACATACACTAGTGAGCTTAGTGAAATGAAACCCTAATGTAGTCCGTCCTAGCCTGTCCAAGCACCCGCCCAAGACGAGGAAGCAAAGGCCGATCCGTTTCGGTACGTGTCAGTCCCGCTAGGTACCGAGTCTACCTACTTCTTGACGGACTATCCTGATATGCAGTGCCGGCACGAGGGGGGGGGGGGGGCATGGGGAAATGAATTTCAAGGGGGAATCAGGACGTTGTGTAGTAGGCCTACCGGCAATGTAAAGAACTATAATAGGCCTACTAGCAAGTCCACTTTGCGTCACTTTGCGTATTGGGTAACTGGCGCTTGCAATTTAAAAAAAAAATCAGAATAATTTTGCATGTAACGTGAAAGTGAAAACGTTGATTGGGTTATAGGCCCTACATTTGTATTGTAAGACTCATTGTAATAGGCCTACATGTATTGTATACTTTGTGTTGGGATGGCAGCGGCGTAGCTAGGGGTGATCAACTTTCCCACCCTAGGAAAATGGGAGGGGTATTTGCAGAGATAATGAAAAAAAAAAAGAGCTGAGGAAAGGGGGGAAAAAAGAAGAGAAAAGAAAGACTAAAAGAAAAGGGGGAAATGGCCAAACGGAAAGAAAGCCAAGAAAGAGAAAGGAAAGTTGGACGAATACAAAAGAAAGGGAACTGAATAATAAAAGGGAAGTCTAAAGAGGGGCGGGGAAGAAAAGGGAAAGAGGAACGAAATAGCAAAATACGGGAAGTAGATCAAAACATTTAGCATGCATGCAGATATAATGGGAAGTAATTCAAGTGCAAGTAATGGAAGGGCGAAGGATTGAAAGAAAGGGGAGGAAATTGTAAAAAGAAATTGGAAAAGAAAAGATCAGGCAAGGAAGAGAAAGAAGAAAGAAGAAAGGGAAAAGAAAGAGAGGATGGGGAAATGGTAAGGCTAAACAGAGAAAGGGGTGGGAAAGGAAAACATGAATAAAATCACACGAATAAAATTATAAGGGGATACATGTGAGAGGTAGGGCAGAGAAACGGGTAGGAAAAGCAGGACGGGAAGGGGAGCAGAAGACCGAAGACAAATATTAACTTAAAAAATTAAGAGAACCCCCTGGACTGGTGTAAAAGGGTGAAGGGGAGGAAAAGGGTGAAGGAAAGAAGAAAAAAAAAGAGAGAAAAATGAAACAAATGGGCAAAAGGAAAGAAAGCCAAGAAAGAGAAAGGTAACGAGGACGAATACAAAAGAATGGGAAAAGAATAAAAACAAACGGGAAGCCTAAAGAAAGATGGGGAAGCCTTAAAGCCATAATAATTTGCTCCATAGCGACGCCCTCAATTTTTATTGAATTTCTACTTTTTGTATGATTGTAATGCCCAATGGTGTACTAAAATACCATGTGAAAGACTAAACCTGAAGTACTTTAAATTGCAGTAAAATTTAAGATTATATTAAAACTTGAGATCTTCGGTTTTATTCAGAGTTCACCGATCGAGTGGTAGATACGCACATCGCGTGCGTGTCTATTATTGATTCATTGAATCACTGACGTATAGACTGTGTGCATAGGCCCTATCGCTATTCGTCTTACGTCTTGACTTATAAACTGTGTGCATATCGCTATTCGTCTTACGTCTTGTTTGTTTGTCCTAGCTGTGTGATGCTACATCAATATTCATGATAAGTACTATACGATCGGCAAGCTAATACAGACGCATTGTAGGCGCTGGAATGAAACAACAATTTTCTTCGTTTGACCTCAATTGCTCGAAATTAAAAGGGGGCAATGTGACCATTGAAAACTGACATTCAAATAGGAGTCTATTCTTTATACAAATCGCACATTATGGCTTTAAGGTAGACCGCTGGCCCCTACCAGAACCCACGAATCCACCCACTCTAGTTGTTTCTCCCCTTGGGGAAAAATTTTCTAGCCTTGTGAAATCGACATTGATGTGCTATAGCGCTATCACCATAGAATTATCATTTTCAATGTTTACACCCCGGTCCCCGCACTCCGTGCATCCGCGGGTATTCATGCTCGTCGAAAATTTCGCGAAATAGGGGGTGTTTTCAGATGAAGAAATGCGATTCGCGAAACACACAAAAAAGGGGTGTTTTTTCAAACCACGTGTTCGCGAAATTGAAAAAAGGGTATTTTCATGGAGCAGCCTACGTGTTTCTGTCAGAAATGGGTATGTTAGAAATATCGTTCGCGTTTTAGCGAAAATAGGGGTATTGTCGAAGGGCAAATAATTCGCGAAATCGCTAAAAAAAGGGGTGTTTTCCCCCTAAACACTTTGCGAAATTAGATGCAAAAGGGGGTGTTTTTAAAGTTCACCGACAAGCATAAATACCCGCAGATGCACGGAGTGCGGGGACCGGGGTTTACACTTACCGATGTCGCTTTCATTTGATGCTTCTGCACTTTTTGACCAATCACTACCCACTGTGCCACTGTCGGCTGGTGTGATTTTATTTCCACCTCCGGCTTCCTGTAATCAAGAAACATGTATGATTTAATAGCGGTATTAAAAGAAAACCACTAGGACAACTTTAGAACCTAATACACGGAGACATTTTTACATGTAATAGTTATTCCACGAGTGGCCTTCACGTTATTTATATGCCCGGTTTATATGTAAGCATAGAACCTCATGATAATTAAGTAAAGAACTTCAGAACTATGTAGTAGGCATATTTACCGAAATATGTAAAATTTGAATTATAAGTAAAATAACATTTCAATTTAGTAAATATTACATAGTTCTGAGGTATGATTTACTTACTTATTTTGAGGTTCTATATGCTTACGTGGCATTATGTAACTTGAAATCCACAGTTCATATTTGTCATATAACAGCAGGTGATTGGTCGAGAGCCAAGCAGAAACAACCTCTGGTAAACAACGATACCCGCGTGCCTGGATGTTCGATGGGGGAGGGGGGGGGGTTAAGTGAAGGAAAATCTGCATTTAATGTTGTGGCATGTATGAACGTTTCTTGTTATTCTTTGTTATTATTTTGATGAAATAAGAATCACAAAATGGTGTGGCATGTATAGCGGCCCAAGGGCATAAACAACCATTTAGTCATGAATAAACCCCTAATTGATATTAGGGTCTGATTCCCCTAGGCCATCCAATATGCCCTGCAATAAGCTACAATAGTAGGACTACAACTGGTCGTGTTTATACTGAGCGTACGGCTTTTTGACCCGCTATTTTCCGGGCACAAAATACCGATCATAATCCGGCCACCGTTACCCAGCTTGTTTCTACTGAGACCAGAAAGCCGTGTCTCGCACGATGCACGGCATTTTTTTCCTGTAAACCGGAAGTACGGAAAACAGATTTGACGGTTATATCCTAAATTTAAATGTCTACGCATGGCAGCTCATGACATATGACCTACAATCACAATTTAGTGTTTTCGTAAAATCCAAATTGCATTAATTTACCAGTGGATCTGGTAATTGGCTATTATGATAATTAATTTACAGCTCATATATAACCAACTCATTAACTATAAAGATATAACCAACTCATTAACTATAAAGAAGTAGGCCTAGACTAAGTAAAGTCATATCCATTTTACTTCATCACGTTCATGCGAGTCACACATGTGGCCAGTGTATATAATATCGGAAAGAAGGAACCTACTACATCATAGGCCTAAGCTAGACTATACAAGTAGAATATAAATCGCGTTATTTTTGCAACACGCATGACCTCGACCCGGCAACCGATGACACGGCTCGTTTCTACTGCGCGGATTACACGCTTTGACCCGGCATGATCCACCTCAAGAGGTGGATCACGAAAGGCGAGCACATGACCCGGCATGACACGGCAACCGATTACCCAGATCGTTTCTACTGGGCTTGTTACCCGGTATGACCCGGCACGGCACGGCATGGCACGGAATTTGGCCCTCAGTAGAAACACGCAGTTAGACTCTCACTTCCACATGCTTTTTCAAAACCGCACCCGAGAAAATGAAAATTAACTTCATCTTCATCGTTCCTTCCTCCATTATTTCCTTCCCCTCTGCCATAAAGCCTCCGAGGAGTATTAGGGTTAATGGCCTCATCAGTACTTAAAGTATAAGGGTCATTTGGCTTCGTATAGAGCTGTGATGAGCTCTATAAATACGGTAGGCTCAGTTCATGGAGGTAGCTACCTCCATGCTCAGTTGAATGAATAGATACCCAGCTAACACACTACGTTTTCACGACGTTCGCTGACGTTGGACTTAGGTTGTCATTAACGTTGCAAACACGTAAATCTGTGAACTCGTATTCGTGACGCCGATATAACGTCATTATAACGTTGTAATGACCTTGTTTCGACGTTGATGCAATGTTTGACCAGACCTGGTGACAACGTTTGAATAATACGCTCAGAAAACGTTACACAAATACGTATCTGAAACGACATGGAATAGTTTTGATGTTGACACCATGGAATGTAAATTCTTCCATTCCAAGAAGATGTTTGTCCAGCCAAAATTTCTCCATCGTGAAACTCAGAGTAACGACTTCTATTCCTGAAGTTCTAAACTTTTTTTATACGCTCTCCTTTTTTTGGGATTGAGCATCGTTGTTGCCGGATGTTAATATAATGACATAATCACGTTGTCTCGACGTATAAAGCACGTGGTTGAAACGTGGTTTTAAAATTTCATGAACTGACCCAGATACAACGTCATCTACGGACGTCGTTAGTACGCAAATTTATGACGTTGTTTCGTCGAAAGCACTTTATTACAACGCCGTATAAATGTCATGGTCTGACCCCGATACAACGTAATCTACAGACGTCGTAATTACGTTAATTTGTGAACTCGTATTCGTGTTGTGACAACGTTATTTGCGGGCGTTAATATAACGTCATAGTGACGTTGTTTCGACTTTCACAACTTGACGTCCAAACAACGTCATAATGACGTTACATTAACGTTCGGGAATAACGTTGTCACAACACGAATACGCTTTCACAGATTTACGTCCTTACAACGTCCATATATTACGTTTATATGACTACTGTAGGCCTAGCCTATGCATATGATTTAAAGGGTCTACGCGTAATGATAATACTAATAGTAGCGCATTTTAACATTTATAAAGCCTGCAATTTCATTACCTATTAATTTATTCATGTGAGTTGACGCCATTAGATATCAATCTCTTGCTAGTTTGGCGGCACAATACGAAAACTTAAGGTTGTGAAAAAGAACACAATACAGAGGTTGCGGCTACCGGAGTACAAAACTAGGAGTCTATATCGGTGGCGATTTTTGTTGGAAAAAATGTGGTATTTCAGTGGGGGCTCCAAGAAAATGCGGGTCATCAGTGTGGGAACGCTTGAAATTGGGTGTCATTGACCGTGAGAAAGTACCTTTCTGGGCAAAAATGTGCAAAACTTTGCGAAAATTGCAATTTTGTAGCTAAAATGGCTACAATTTTTTTTAACTCATTCAAAATGCGCGCGAAGCACGCTAAAAATTGCAGATTTGGTGTAAAATTCTATTTAAAAAAAAGAGGGTCATTGGGTGTTAGCTGATGAAAAAACGGGGTCATTGGGTGTAATTAGATGAAAAAGGGGGTCATTGGGGCAGATTTGTCTCAATGAAGGGGGTCTATTGAGAGGTGAATGCATCATGACGCGTATATTATTTATGAGGGTGCCCCCCCCCCCCCGGGTACACGCGACTAACAAGATATTTAACGGTATAATTCCCTGGCCTTATTGCCTTTTTTAATTCGGCATGATTTTGAATATAAATGATGCCCTTACATGCCGATGCCGCTTAAAATTAATTCTTAAAAACTATCATAAGATACTCACCTCAATGCGACCCGTTATAGCGGCGTCTGATTTGCGTTGCTTAGGTTTAGTTGGGCTAATACTGGTATTGGTCTTAGGAATTTCTGATCAAGAGAAAGAAATGGAGGTCGATCAAAACCCAAAAATTTTAATTTCAAACAATTATTGTATTTTTCGTCTTCGGACCTGCTGATGTATTTTAACATGATTAATATCCAAAGACTTGATGAAATGGAATAAATTATACGAGGCTTCTAATGTCGCAGATTTCCAGCCATATTTAACGCCCAGGTCCGTGACAGACACGTACGGGTCTATCACGGCACGGGTCTGACTGACTGTGTCAGACCTCGTTCGTAGCACCCTGCAACTCTGGGGATTGAGTGGTAGATAGTGTGGGCCTGTAATGACTACAGGGATTTCTATGGATAGTGGAATGGAGGCCTATTAAAGGTAATCTAAAAATTGCAAACCCCCATTATTTCCCCCACATTCCAAAGGATAGGGGCGGTGCCCAGCACAAAACACAAAACGTTTTTAAAATGTTTTAAACAAGTAATATTTTGGGTTTTTGGTTTTAAAATTAAATGTCGGGTTATATAAAGGTCATGAAAACGTTCTAAAATATTACGTATGAAGACACACTACAGACATATTTTAAAATGCTTTCAAAATGTTATTGTAAAATATTTTTTGCAAACCTTTTTTCCCAAATATTTTGTCAACACTCAAATAACATTATGTTAGAATATTTGCAGTAAGTTATAACCCGACATTTAAACGATTTCTGGCAACCTTTTCTAACCTTTTGCGAATGATGTTGAAAATGTTTTGTGTTCGCTGGGCAAGGACCATGCATGGTTTGCGCGTAAAGAAGAAATATGCTACTTTGCAGGTTTCTATAATAGTTTTTACTTGACAACAAATTTCAATGGACATATGCTAAAATTTCTGCCTTAAATAGTGGAATATTTTCAATGACATGTATGTATAACCATGATAACAGGGGGTACCACTGAATGTGAAGAGCCCTCTGTATTTGATATTGTTTATTACTTACTGTGACTGACATCTCTGGTCCCCGTACTGGCTAGATTCAAGGCCGCAACTCTGGCCAATACAGATGCACCACCAGATATAACAGATGCACCTCCAGAAGTCTCCAAGCCTTCGCCCTTTGTCTCATGGACTTTCCTTTCTCCTTGTGCTTCTGTTACCTGCAGATATATCATATCAGAGAGGTAAGGGTGTGATATAAAAAAAAGGAAAGCTGTTCTGACAAACAGGAAGATCAAGAGGTTATATGGGATTCATCAATGGTAAAACATAGCTAGGCTTACCCGTACGTACACGCAACGCTATAATCTGATGATAGGCCAATAAACATGTACTGCCTCATGTAAATGCGCACACATTGTAGTTTGATCAGCTCGTAATCGGGGGGGGGGGGGCATTTACCATGTTTACCACTACGCCGAAAAGTAGACCCACGTTAAATGCGAAATAGTTCACCTGTCTGGTTTATATTTTGCGTGTTGACGAAAGTAGGCAAAGTATAGGACTTGAATTAATAACTCGTGATGCTTCTGGTGAGGTGTCACAAGACAGTTCTCGAAATACAATATATTGATATTAATCCGCGATGTCAAGTATTCCTGATATGAGCAATGGCTCAGTTCCTGATTTGCCTCCTGTGAATATTACTACGCCTGGAGTTGAGAAACTTCTCCTGAACCTCAAGACAAACAAAGCTTCAGGGCCAGATAATATACCCGCGAGAGTCTTGAAGGAGTGCGCAGTACAGGCCGGTCTCTTTGACCTGCATATCCTGCAAATTATTAGAACACATTATCCATCGTCATATTATGGACCATGTCCACCATCTGCTTACCATCTGCTTACTGACCTCCAACACGGTTTCCGCAAAGAAAGATCATGCGAGACTCAGCTGGCTGGCAGCGTTAACTGAAGATAGAAGAAGTCAAGTTGATCTCATCATAATGGATTTCAGCAAAGCGTTCGACATGGTCCCTCACAAACGCTTACAAGCTAAGTTACATCATATCGGCATCAGAAATAACATTAAAGACTGGATTGATAGTTTCCTCACACAGCGTCAGCAAACAGTCATCATAGTTGGTGAAAAGTCTGCCAATTCCCCCGTTATTTCTGGAGTTCCCCAAGGAACAGTATTAGGCCCGTTATTGTTCCTCATGTACATTAACGACCTCCCAAACTCTCAAGTACGCTTATTTGCGGATGATTGCATTCTCTATCGCGAAGTTTCATCCCAAAGTGATTGTGACATTTTACAAAATGATATTGATTGATTGTGCAACTGGGAACAAATTTGGCAAATGAGCTTCAATACTTCAAAATGCTTCACCATGCATGTCACACAAGAAGAACCCATTCATCCAACAATACAAAATGGGAAATTCCATCTTACAAGAAACTGATCACCATCCTTACTTAGGAGTGGAATTGTCAAAAGATCTTTCTTGGTCCAAGCACATCAATCAAGTTACTGCCGGGGCAAATAAGATCCTTGACCTTCTGAAGAGAAACCTGAGATGCTGCGATGAAAAGACCAAAGCCACTGCCTATAAGACATTAGTTCGTCCAAAACTTGAGTACTGCAGCAGTATTTGGGACCCCCACAAACACACCCACATTGAAACAGTTGAAAAGGTACAGCGCAGAGCGGCACGCTTTGTCTGTACCCAGCAAACACAAAACGTTTTCGACATCATTCGCAAAAAGTTATAAAAGGTTGTCAGAAAACGATTAAATGTCGGGTTATATAAAGGGTATATTAAGAGTATAAAACGTTTTCATAACCTTAAAAACATTTTTGATAATCTACTACTCAGCAAACAAAAATGTTTTACAGAAAACGTTTAAATGTCGGGTTATATAAAGGGTATAAAAACGTTTTAATAACATTCCAAAAACATTCTTGAAATCTTGATACAAAACATTCTAAACAGAATGTTATTTTGGGGTTGAAAAAATATTTTGCGCAAAATGTTTGCCCAAAATATTTGCAATAACGTTTTCTTGACCTTTATATAACCCGACATTTAAATGTTATTAAAAGGTTTTGAAAAAAACATTTTAAGAACATTTCTGTGTTTGCTGGGTTCAAATATTTTAACATAGTGTTATTTAAGTATTGACAAACTATTTGGCAAAAATGTTTGCAAAAATAGTTTTAAATAACATTTTTGAAAACATTTAAAAAATATTGTTGTAGTGTGTTTTCATACAAAACGTTTTAAAACGTTATCATGACCTTTATATAACCCAACATTTTAATGTTATTAAAACGTTTTTACCAAAACCAAAAGCCAAAATATAACTTATTTAAAACTTTTTTAAAACGTTTTTGTGTTTGCTGGGTAATGCCTACAAGCGTGAAACCAGTGTTACTCATCTCCTCCGTAAACTAGAATGGGAAAACCTGGCTACAAGACGCCAAAAAGCTCGTCTCACCATCATCTTTAAAGAATTCAACTCATTGGGTCACCATCAAATATTACCAACCGCAAGTTCACACTTAAAGACCAAATTGGCAGATCAACCAGAAATAATCACCCAAATAATCTCAAGAGAATCAATGTCAACAAAGACTGTTATAAACATGCACTCTACCCATACACCATTCCGGAATGGAACCTCTTACCCGCTGACGTGAAAACAACAGAAAACCTGAAGTATTTTAGATCTCAACTTGACAATATTGACCTCAAAGAACTCTCCAGGAAGGCTCACTTTAATTAGTCAGCTGCATGCATGACAACGCTGCATGTTTAGATAGCCACACTAGGCGTTTTCGTGCAGGATAAGCATTCTGAAGGTTCTGAAGGATGTTATAAGACCCGCCGATTATGGGCTGATTAAACTATAACATGATTTAATTGACCTGTGAATTCTCGGGGAATTCTTGCATAGAGCAAGTATGCTATTTTTAAAGAAAGTCATGTGTCCCTGTCAATCATCAAGGTTTGAATCTGACGAGATCTCTTTGCCCATACGTATTTGATTATAATTTTATACGCACATTACTTTTCCATTCAAATACTCCAATATCATAATGCATCCCTTTGTATTTATCATGTTTATATTGACATCTAAATGAATATAGATAGTCTAAGTCATACATACAGCAATGCCTGCAGCTTGCTTCTCCAGATCAGCTTCCTCAGCAACATTTGCAACTTTTGGTCTTGTACCAGAAAATGGTGTGGGTGGTTGTGATCCTGCAGGTATGCAAAACAATCATTTTTAAGCAAACGGCGATGACTTAAACTTTAAAAATAACAGCCCTTTTTTTTAACTGGGCGTACTTTATTCGAAGAATTTTCATCAACCCAAAGTGTTACAATTAAACAAGACAACAAATGAATACAAATTCGGCGCGGCACATAACCCGACTTGAAAAAACATTCAAGGGAATGTGCTGGAGCGGTAGTCGAACCCACGACTTTCCGTGCTTTATACGCCAAAGTTGCCACGTGCTTTTAATTATTTGCGTTACAAGGCTACTTGTAATTCAACCCATTCAATTAATTGATTTGAACTATAAAAACCGAGCACTGGTTTATCGTTCTTTATAATACCTATAATCTATGATCATACATTGCCACGACATTGGGTGTATCAACAATAGCGTAACCAGCGCGGGGGGGCAGAGTGTCCCCCTGACAAAAAAATTAAAGAAAAAGTGCCCTCTGACAAAATATGAAAGAGAAAATCAGGAGGGCAAACGAAAAGAAAAAGGGCAAGAAGCCCCTTTTCTAGCAAAATTCAGGGCCAAAATAGTGTAAAATACAAAATTTTGCCGCGCTACGCACGCACATTGTAACAATAAAGCCCTTTTTTAGCCGGATAATGGGCGAAAATAGTGTAAAATACCATTTTGTTGCGCATCCCAATGAGGCCCTTTTCGGGAAGCTCGAAGACATACAGTCTTGTATTGTATGATGCAACTGCATTTTTTTCGTCTGTGCCCCCCCCCCCCCACCAAGAAAGCTGGCTACGCCTCTGTGTATCAAAATTTCTTAATGACCTTGACGACAACTCCACCGATGGAATTTCTTGCTGCTATTTCAATCCGATCGGGAAATCGTACAAATGATCATAATTCAGTTTTTGTACTAACATAACCTGCTAATGAATAGAGATTCAAAAATTTCGAAGCTGCTTCCGTTTTTCGCGCTTTTGGCCAATTTTTCATTTTAAAAATACTTCATGACAATTTTAATGACTTATCCTTCACTTAAAAGCAATTTATACACATTTTTCTACCTTCGCTGGGATCACATAATTTCCATGGGATCACCGATTCGTAGCATGTAATATACGTTGCCCATTTTAAAAAATGAAGATGTAGTAGTTGCTAATTTAATTTTTTAATTAAGATACATTATATAAGTTGCACATATCAACCAATCAAACTGCAACTGTTCAAGTACGACGTATCACTCATATATAGTGTGCCTGTTGAAGCATTTGGCTAAGTCACACAAGTGAGCTTACATACAACTTTTTCTTGACATTGTATATATCAATGATGTATTCAAAAATGTATATTGTTATTATTTGACATAAATATCACAATAAAGATAATAATGAAGATCTTACTGATTGCATTCTTTTGTGGTAGTTGTCTTGCTTCCTTATCCCCACTGACGACGTCACGACCTTGTCTGGCTGGCTTGTGTACAGACACATCACTTTTGCTCCTAGATGAGGCAATACTTTGGTCACTCGTTATGCCGCTATCTTTGCTTAAACGTGCACTCACGTCAGTTACACTTACTTGTCCAAGTTTGGTTTCTGTTGGTTTTGTGTCACTGAACATACCCTGAAAATGAGGATAGATTCATCTCAAAAACTCAAATTGTATTAAAGAAAGAAAGAAAGAAAGAAAGAAAGAAAGAAAGAAAGAAAGAAAGAAAGAAAGAAAGAAAGAAAGAAAGAAAGAAAGAAAGAAAGAAAGAAAGAAAGAAAGAAAGAAAATACAAACGAGAATAATAATAAGCAAATTAAATAAGTCATTATTGTGAAAGCTATTATGTGTGGAGAAGATATAATAAATGGCATAAATGAAAAGGCTTTGCCATATTAGGAGACTTACAGGTGTTATCAGTTTGTTGATTTCTACATCTGCTACATTTATGAATTGCTCGTATTGCTTCTCAAATACATCACTGATCATCTTCTTAATCTCTGTTGAATGTAAATAATATCAATTAAAACATACACATTCAAATATAAACTACAAGGTAAACTATCGTAACAAAGAACTTGAAAAGATAAAATGCTCTCCTCAATGTCACTATCTAACACCACTTACTATGGAAATGCGGTCTGTTGTCACGATTTCCATCCCAGCATTTCTTCATGATGTCGAGAATTTCTTGAGGAACATCCTTTGGAATAGCAGCTTCATTTGGTCTCTTACCACTTAACACCTGACCCATGATGATAGCACTCTTCATACCTAAATTGAAAATTAATTAAACATTAGCATTATACCAATCCATGGATGGTGTCATCTTCCGGGATCATACAAGCATTAAAATGTGTTGTTGATAACTGATGACATTTCAGTCGGAGACAATCACGCATAAAAATGGACATCAAATCAATATCAATTTCTAACAATTTCAATACATTTTCTTGTTTGACTTACAGGCCCGCGTGATACATTAATTACACATAACAGCCATAAAACATGTAAAAGTAACATTTATCTTAAACAGCGCATGTAGGCAGGGAAAATGCATTGATGATGACACCATGCATTGCCATGTACAACATGTATGAAACACGGAACCAAACATACAAAACATTTGCTTCAAGTTACTTTGGTTAGCAGTGACAATCCTCCGGTCATGACCACCCATTGGTTGGTCAAGTTACCATGTGTTGTTGTTAAATTGTTTTATATGGAATTCCTATTGCCTATACATCATTCCATAAACAATTAAACATGTTAAACAACAACACATGGACTTGCAACTTAGAAGCGCACACCCTAGATATTTCACAATTGACCTTCGCAGCCAGGATCAGCTTTCCGGGTTTCGTACGGGTCACGAGACATTAGCATTAGCAGTAAGTTCCTTGTCAGTGGGAATTTCAAGCCAACTCAATTTTAATTAATCGTATTAATCACCACTGGGGTTCGAACCCGCAACCTCTCGCACCATAGCCGAACTCCTTATCGATTGAGCTAACTTGACCTTGGTTATTCATGGTGAGTTGTAAATTTTTTGCAAAATATTTTGGGCATTACTGCATGTTTGTCACACATTCCTCATCATGATACTAGTACTCACTTGCTTTCCATGCATCTTGTCCACTCACAAATTCATATAAGCTTATCCCATACCTGGCAATATAATGTCAATTAAAAAAAAACCAATTTATGTAAACACCACACATATACATTAAGTTAAACCTATTTTAAACCTGCGATAACAACAAATAACTAGATGACACAGCTGACGAATATCTATGCCCGTGCATGTGATCAATGTTCACAATAAATCATTTTTCGCAGGTACTGTAGCAGTTTGGAATGAATGAACTTTCTGAAGATGTTGTGAGCGCAACACCAGTAAAAATCGTCCAGCAACGGCTTTCTACACCCATTTTTTGCACAGATGTTAACGGCATGCTTACACGATATTAAATGCTATCGCAAAGCGTTGGTAAAATGCTGATACAACCGATACCGATCTCTTGTCCATACCTGGTACGCATTATCGGTTTAGTGAATGAGCCGAAAATAAAGATCATTGTGATCATGACATACTTTCCGCACGGCAATTTGCGGGATTTCAACAGGAAGTATCTCGTGGTTTGATCGTGTTGGCCAAGACGGATCCGAATGTTTCAGGAAATCACGTTAGGAATGAACTACATTCATACACTTGATCCTCATATTATACCAGAATACCGTTAAATCTCGTCTACAAGCATATTATAGTGTTTTTTATGAAAGCTAAATTAATTGGAAACGAGCGTAAATATGCCAATACAATAGATTGGTCTTAAAATAATACTTGTTTGTATATGCTTTGATCCGTAATGTATTTACTCAACCTCCATAATGGCGAGTGGGTAATTAATGTAGCTTTCATCAGAAGCACTCTATATGCTTGTAGACGAGGTTTTACGGTATACCGAAGTAATTGTTCCATACAATGGATACTGAATGATATACTTACGTGAATACATCCCATAATTTATCAGGTTTGGTGATTGTGCCATTCAACGCTTCGGGTGGTATATGACTGATGGTTCCCCTGATGTCGTCAGCTGTTTTCGAAGTTGTGCTGATGGCTAAGCCGAAATCCCCAATCTAAGGTTTAAAATTATTTGTTTGGAAAATTAATCATTGATTTTAAGTAACAACATTGAAGTTGATTAATATTGTTTCATATACTCCTATACCATTAGCAGCCAATCAGAAAAGCGGCTAGAAAAATATCGACCGTGTATAATGACCTCCTCGTACTACGCACAATGCTTTCAAACGCGTTCGCGTTGCGTAGGATTGGTTAATTTTCCTTGCGGGTTGATGCATTTATATTTGCTCGTGATTTTCCGTCATTTTAGTGCAACATTTGTTATAAGAATGGCAAAAGTCGTGGGATCTCGAGAAATCTCGAGAACTTGTACGGAACAATGCACTTGTATTGAGATGCTGATGGGTCTGATGCACTCCACTCTTCGGAGCTCATGCGTTAGACGCATCAACAACTCAGTACGCGTGCATTGTTTTTGCACTCCCAACAAGTAGTACGCAGTTATTAACCTTCCGTCACCACATGTACCTTCGAATGATGACGCAATCACATTCCAGTTGTTGTTGTAGCTTTTTATGGCTTTTGGTCACGTTAGGGTTAATGATACAAAATGCATTGAAAAATGGCAAATGACAAAAAGGAGAACACAAATACTTACCAAATAAAACCAAAAACACTTAGTCCCAATAGCATTTAACACATGGCACGCAAACGCAAACACAAAGGTAGATACTTTGAAGATTTAATTTAATTTGTGATTCATTTGTTTTCACAGAATCTTTATTATAAAGCAGGCGTTCTTCATTTTTATTCAAAATAAAAACCTTAATCCAAATAACAACTCTTACTTTTACTTTGAATCCTTCCTCAACGAACACATTGGCCATCTTCAAGTCAGAGTGAATAATATGAGGATCAAGTGTATGTATGTAGTTCATTCCTAACGTGATCTCCTGAAGCATTCGGATCCGTCTTGGCCAACATTTGCAACACATGAGATACTTCCTGTTGAAATCCCGCAAATTGCCGTGTGGAAAGTATGTCATCACAATGATCTTTCTTTCCGGTTCATTCACAAAACCGATAATGCGTACCAGGTATGGGCAGGAGATCACTCGCCACATCTTGTTGGCTTCATGGTAAATATCATCTTCCGAACTGAAATTAAAATCATTATAAAAATGAGATTTGCTAATCAGAGGAAATTTTTGTCTTCTAACCTCAACAATTGTACAGAGATGGTCTCATGGTCACTGATCAAGTGACCTTTTGGAAATATTATGTCATTTACAGTAGAGAATCATCAGGTTTGTTAGTTTTCAACTATTAAAGATTGTTTTTACAAAACCAATAGAATAGTCGTGAAATGATGGCAAAACTCATCAACTGACGTTTCATCCGTAGACCAATCGGATTTCTTCAGTTTAGAAGCTCTAATACTACGGCGTGAACTAGTGTTACGAGCCCTTGTGTCCTTTTGTAACAGAGGACTGTAAATATTACTAAGATTGTAGGTGCCCTCGCCTCCGTTTATGGTGTTGTTAGTTCCTCGCCTCCTAATACATATGAATTCCTTTATCCATCGCTTGATACTTACCTCCTCCTTATCCCTCTTCCCGTCGTAACAGAACTTCACAATTCTGAAGAAATCCAACTAGTCTATGATAGTTAATATATTAATATTTAGTAAGTTTTCGCTCTCTTCTATTGACAACGAGCAAATCCTACTGTCACACTTTATTGCTCAGTTTATTAGCCATCCAAGCTTCTATTCGGCCGGCTGATTTGTGTAACTAATTTTTACTTTTTTAGCTTTTAGTCTTTAGTTTTTTGAGAGTAGGCGTCAGGTATCGGTCATTTAAGGTCGGCATTTGACAGGCTGTTTTTCTCGGCATTTCGCTGATATCGAGCTGCGAACTGCGAATCAGCCCCTCTCACCATTTTCACCAGCACTTTCTATAATTATCTTTCCATTAATTATTATTTTGTAATATCATTCAATTCGTAGTAGAATAGATTATAGATGTTTTAGTTCATTCCAAAGTAAGCCAACCTCTATCAGTTGCAAAGATCAGGCCAATATCTATACTCAGAGTAAAATAACAGATAATATGAACTGACTTCATAACAGAGATCTGTGCCAAAAAATACTTACATCTCAGACATGAATTCCTTGGTGGCTACCTTTCCATAGTGTCCATGGGACGCCAACGAAACTTTTCCAAATCCGCCTTTCTTAAGAAGTCGCTGTATTTTAAGGTCATCTGCTTTTAGACGGTTAACCCCATCGTCTAGTTTTACCCTGTGAGAACGAATCAAATAATCTTTATAGAGTATACTCAATAGGCAGGGCCAAGCAGCCATATGGAAAGGCACTACGCACAGTGTCATCGCCCCGATATCTTCATGGCAGAAATTATCCCATTGTGGTAGGGGGAATTCATTAGTCCTTCAAGAGGTACGCACACTGAAAACATAAATTGGTCAGTATGACTAACTTTACGTTAGTCCAGATAGTGCACATTTTGAATAACTTAATGTTAGTCAAGCAGGCATATCTATCATGTGTGACTAGCTTTGCTTAGTCGTTCAAGCAGGACTAACTTGCTTGACTAACGTCAACAGATAGTCATGCATGCATGACTAGTAAACGACTAACTTTAAGTTAATCAGGATGGTGCCCATTTTGAATAACGTAACATCAGTCATGCAATTCTAAGCTAGTCATGCAGGCTTGACTAACATGACATAACCTAACGTGTGTCAAGCAGTTAAACTAGTCAGGCAGCTGCTTGACTAGCTTGCTTGACTAGTGTGTTGCAAATCACGTTAATGCATGGTAAAAAATTGGAAAAAAAGAGACAAATGTGGCAGTTTTTCTTGCCTGGCTGGATTTATTATCATAGTTTTGCGTTATGAAATAGATAAATTTATATTACTTGAAGAAAATCCTCCTACCTGGTAATCATGATGACAGCATAACCCAAACTCCCATGCCCCCCCCCCCGAGAATCTAATGGTGCGTCCCTTAATAGTTTTGAGACTATGGGCCGAGGGACCTCTGTAGAGGTCAGTGTGCCTGGTAAATTTCTTCCCCACTACGCATGCGCGGCAGCCCCTCATCTGCTTGAAGGACTCTTTTTTTTTCTGCGCATGGGGAAAAAATCCGTGTCAGTTATTGATTTCAATACGCAAGCCTTACAATTGGTTTTTATAGAAACCAAAAATAACGGGAGATATTCATCATTTTCTATCCCGATATTCAAAGATCTATCGTCTGAATATCAAACAGCAGGTACACCACTCTACGCCATGTACAACTCCGCTGCCAAATTCCCCTAGCCCACCTGGAAAGGACAAGACAACCTTGTGGTCTAATCGTTCAAGAATTCTATAGAGACAGGGAGATACTGCTTATTTTATTGTCCCCCTCAACAATATAATTTTTACCAACAATATGGAATTAGGCCTAATCATTGATTAAGAGCGATTAGGAAATGCAACTCTATTTTGTAACCGGTGATTATAGTGGTGTGATATACACGTGGTTCGATACAGGGTGTATTTCTATTGGTTAGTTTCCCGCCTGTACTAAAATCATTATTTACATGGCGTTGATGGTGTCAGATACTAGCGCCAACCAAGGAGGTTAGATAGAAAGGAGGGGAAATATGTGACCCGGCAGCACAAACGAGCCGTAAATTCCCTAAATTGTATTCTGTGTTACGGTGTAAAATGTGTACGAAGGTCGTATTCATCGATAACTTGCTGGCCCGACTTCCGTCTTATTTTGATAGTCAAAACTAATCAATAATCCTATTGTTGAAGTGGATAATAAGCTTCTACCTTAGACATGTTAGATGGCCGGCTATAGAACTTTTAATAGCTCTGGTCTTTGTTTGCTTTTGCTAAATCCTGTTCAAGTGGTGGGTTACCAGGCATTGTATTTTGTACAGGTATGCATAACCAACAATTAACAATGAGAGAATTTTCTTAAACCTCGTTGACTTGGGGATGATTTGAAATGACCGCCAATTATGACTGTTTGATATATATTGCCAGCAATGTGGAAAAAGACACATGTAAAAACGTAAAAGCTATAATTTTGTTGAAGGAGCAAAGTTTAACAAACCATAACCTCGCTTCTGGATATCGTTTGCAGTCAAATGATATACCATTTTTAAGTTTATGATGTTTATTTTTTAAACACGAAATAAAACAAAATTGACCGGGGAGGAATTTACGGCTCATTCGCCGTGGACGGTCACATATATAGTTTACTTTAATAATGCTTTGTTCCTTTGATGCCGATTTGATTTTCCGCCAAGCTATTCATCGAAAAGTACCTTTTGTTCGGGATAAAGGGCTTCCGCCATTAAATCGGTAAGCTGAGCTGACAGCGTGTGACGATTTACCTAGCAGGCTACTGTCAATAAGTGATCAAACGAAAGTCGCGTGAAAGCGCCTACTGGAACGAAAAGTACTTTTTGTTCCCATACAACCCAAGGGTGTGATTGAGTAGCCGTAAGCACAAAGGCACACATTAGCCGTCGATGTTCAGTTCGTTATCACCCACTGACTTTAGGTGCTTCATTTAAATCAATTGAATGCGCTTGCTGATCGATTACACATCAGAATGTATTAAGGTTGCTGGCTGCCATGTCCACATGTCTATAGTACTGTGTAATGGTAATAGCTACGTATAATAAATACCGGTATAGGCCTATATAAAGGTTGTTTCACAAATTGACATTTAATTTTATTTTAAGAATGAGATTGGCATAAACAGTGGCGTACCCGGGGGCAGCTCTTCTGTGAGAGGTCTTGGGAGGGGATGAGGGAGGAAGAGGTGGAGGAGGGGATATGGAGAATGAGAGGGGGACTGGAGGAAGAGAGAAAGAGGAAGAAATGAAGAGAAATAAATAAATAGAAGTAAATAAATAGAAAGGTAAGGAAAAATGATAGGAATGAGAGGGGACAAAAAGTAAGAAGGGATGGAGAAGGGAAGGAGAGAGGAGTAATACTTTAGCAAGGAAAGAATAAGTACCATAGTGCAGTTTTGTCCACGGCAAATACACCGTGACCTTTTCAGCCATAAACCCGCTTATTGAAGATTAAACCGATATATGCAGTACTATAGTAATCTATTGTCCAATGCAAATTTATTACCAACTGATAATATTAATCCAATGAGCGACCGAATTGTCCGCTATACGGACGACTAATCCAATCGATAATGACGCTATTGACATGTACGAGCGGAGCTCCACTGACCGAGTTTTGGGGTATTTTTCACTGAAAGGCAGCTGTTTGCTGTCATTTACTCATCAAGGCGGACCACCGTTATTATAAGGACTATGCCAATTATTTAAATATTGACATGTAGAGAATAAGCCATACTTGATTGCCAGAAAGTACTAAATGTGTACCTATGACGGTTTTATGACACCAATCTTCCAAATATGACCAAGCCAGGGCTGCCCGGTGAAGCAAAATGTGCATTGGAATAACACGGCGAGTTTGGATAGATGGTAGGATTTCTTTTTAATAAAAATGTATGTTCCCCCGTTATTAAAACTTGTACCGGGTTGAAGATTCAGATATTTGGAAAAGAATAATTGAAACATAGAGCAAGTACTAAAATCATCATGCTTTTAAACTTTTTGATATATGATGCTAACTAGTTCATCCGCTATAGCTACAACACAGCGCTACCAGTAGGGTTCAATTGCCTATTGTGAGTGCCCCTGTGTTGTGTGCATGCATGTAGTTAACAATAACTGCATGATGCAGAGAAAGGAAAAGAAAGGAATGATAAATAAATGTAGGCCTTATAATAATTATTATAGAAACTAAACACAGCTCCCCTACCCCCCCACACACACACACATAGGCCTAACACTAACAGCTCCATAGGCAGCCATTCGAAGATGTCAATGCCTTATGCGTTACGTAATTAAAACGCCCAGTCAGATGTATTTCACACGTGCCAAGCACAAGTCACCCAATTTCGAAAATTGGACGTTGAATGTACACTCTCATGAATATTGATTGGCAACATTTTCCAATATGTCAGCGCTCAAATCGGACACAATAGAACAATAGACCCTGCAGTGCGTTGGCGCCAACAATGTCGACGCCTGCACCATTACAGTTGATGGAATTTCCCTAATTGATATAAGGTGCACACATTGTGGGTGAATTCTACAAGTGTTTTGAGGGTAGGTAGACGAAACATATCAGTACCAACACATAGGCTTAGGAACCCGGTAAATGCGTAAATAGTTCAAATTAGAAGGCGTTGGCTAACATACACGTACGCTAATGTCACCAAGAACAACTATTCATGACTGTCGTATTGACGTTTTTATATTAATTTTCTTCATCAATAGACAATATGTTCTGCATTCATTTTGTTGTGTTTGAGTTTCTACATTAGTAGTTCCCTGGGATGAGTTTCACTAAATTCTGAGTGGTCTTTACTTGCCCCAACTTTATGATGTATTTCTGTTATAAATCCATATTACCTATACGATGTGTACCAGTCTTCAGTCATCTGCAGTGCATGGCAGTTACGATACAAAAATGTACCCAGGTATTATATTTCTAATGTATAGCCTACGCACCAGTGCTATTATAGCTGTTAATTTGAAGTAAACTTTTTTTTCCAATTTGAAAATAGCATCTTAAATGATCCAAATTTGGAACATATTAATCCCAAAACATTCTTTATATTGACTTACTTTCGATATCCGTGTTTGGCTTCGATATCCTTGACTCTGTTATAGAGATCATTGCGTTCTTCACTCAAAATTTCCATAAATACGTCATAAGATGAGACAGGTTTCCTACACAGAATCTCAATTAATTTGTCCACTTGTTCCGTTGATGTTGCCTCCTTCTTGATGATGGTTCTGTCATCTGGTGTTAAGGCTCTTTTTGCTGTCATTTGCCTCAGCATTCCTATAGGATCCAGATTTTCAGCAAGCATTTCGCTGGCTTCCAACAGGACAACCTTCACTATTTTTAGCTCATTTTGTGATATCGTTGTGATTTTTTTGCTAAATAAAATGAAAAATTACATCAGTCAATATAGTGGCCATACCGAAAACTACATCAGGTAACGCGATACAGAAAACTTATAGTATTTCTCACTGGAACAGCCTATTTATCTAAAGGGTCATTAGTCCGAATAGGATTAAACCGGGGATTAAACTTAGGGTTTAGGTCAATTTAGGTTAGCATTAGGGTTAGGGTTAGTGTTAGCGATATGGTCAGTGTCAGAGCTCTATACCGAGCAGAGGCGTAGCCAGACGCTCACCAGGCCAGGGGGTGGATATATCTATTTTTGTTCACTAAATGTGAAAAAATTCTTTTTGATTCAAATTGCTATTGTATTGTAAGTTTATTAAGCTTGCTTACTACATGTTTTTAATGATTTTAGTAAATATATTTTGGCTTTGTTTTTTATAGTATTTTTGTAAGGTAGTATTTTTCTCAGTTTTGTATGGGGGGTCAACATTTTGCAGGCTGTTTGTCTTTTGTTGTACCTCCTCCATCTTATTGTATTTTGCTATTTTCTATTTTGTATGGAAATAAAATAACCTTTGGTTAAAACACAACAGGTAAAAAGTGCTTTAAAAAGCTAAAACGCGAACGATAATGTCTAATACACCCCTTTCTGACGGAAACGCATAGGATATGTAGGCTATGATTCACGGCACCCGCAGTTGTATACGCATCGTATAAGAGGCCTCCACTAGACTTCAAGGGGGTTATGCAGTTTTGAAAAAAAAATCCCCACCAAAAAAAAAAAAAATCCCCACCAAAACTTTAGAAAAAAAAGAAAACTTTCCTCACCTAACTGTGTATAAATACATGAAATTAAAAAAAAAAATTGAAT
The DNA here is from genome assembly GCF_039555335.1 of Amphiura filiformis. Classification (NCBI taxonomy): domain Eukaryota; kingdom Metazoa; phylum Echinodermata; class Ophiuroidea; order Amphilepidida; family Amphiuridae; genus Amphiura; species Amphiura filiformis. Next base: position 2,075,284 of record NC_092638.1, on the reverse strand, counting down.
GAAATAAATACTAGGCCTACTACTCATTCTTAATCAGGCCACAAGTATTGCAAATACTTGCACATTCACTTACATTTCAAATGAGTGCTCAAGAATGTTCTAAATTTATTGAATAACCAATGGAATGGTTATTGACGTTGACCTATGAACATTTTTCGTCATAGCGCCCTCTTGAAAGGTCTGACACATAACAAACTATACATTGGAATCCTCATGACCACACGAGTAATTTGATATATTACTTGACATAATTGGAGCATTCTGAAAATTTGACCCCCATGTAACCTTGATTGACCCTTCCCCGGAATGTCCGGAAGTTTCAGGAGGTGAGCCCAAGCTAAATTGATTCAGAATCAATCAAAGATACCAAAATAACTTTCAAATCTTGTTCTATGAGTTGGTCACGAACTCTACACTACGGTCTTCTACTATTATGCATATTACAAATGTAGGCCTATATAGTATAGGCGTAAAGTCATTGCACAGTTACCGTCTACATAGGGCCTACTACAATATCGGTTGAAATCATTGTTGGGCGACGTCTTTTTTCAAATTACATTGTGGAATCGTTATGACATCGATCAAAGCTCAACGTTGGGAAATACATGATTATTGAAAATTTTGGTGACACAACGGTAAATTTTACAACATTGGGCGGTTTGGATTTTGCCTAATCTTTTCGCAGTGCATGTTCAAGCTTCTTATACATGTACAATTTTCAAACAATAAGATGACTTATTATAATTCGTAATCTGCACTGTTACGTTGCAGTAGCAGAACTAATTATATGAGCTATAAATAGCCCGTCATCAACATGAATCAATTCAGTTCACTAGGGAAAGTGTAAAAAAAGTTAGTTAGAAATGTGTATAAATTTGTCTTAAAAGTGAAGGATAATAAATTTATTAAAATTAGCATGCATTTTTGAAATGAAAAATTTGGCAAACAGTGGCTCGAGGAAAACTGTAGTGCAGTATTGACAAAATTGCATGAAGCCCCATTCATGTAACTAATTTGTCTACTTAAAGGCTTAATGTACGATTTCCTTCAAATTTTAAATTTGTCATTATATACTCAAAATGCTGAAATAATACTAGTAATAATTATCGGGAATGGTTTCTGTTAATTTTGAGCTGAAATAACGAGGTAAAGTGAAAGAAACACTGCTTGTTATTGTGGCCGTTTAACACGCAGTTCTATGGGAGGACATAAAGTCATAATTCTTTGAATTATGACTTTATGTCGAACTTTGCTCTGTTTACCTACAAACACAAGAAATTTGGCTGATTCCATCTAGGTGCAAGTTGTGACATGTGTAAACATTACAAATATGCCAAAAAATCAGGTTTGAAAAAAATTAACCAAATTCATATTATAAGATCGTACATTATGACTTTAAGTAAAGAAATTACATATTCGTGTAAAATATTTTAGTTTTTTTTTTAATACACAGCTTTCGGCTTAACCACTAGCAGGCTATGAAACTAACAAAATCTGAATTAATGAATTTTGATGAGCGGAGAGTAATAAGTATGCCGGTCAGAAAGTGTATAATCTTAGGTAATTCTTATCAATTGTTTTTCATTCAAAATTATTACAAATCAAGATCCTGTTTCTCCAAAGAACGTACCTGTGGTCCTATAGTCTCTTCTATATACCTGGGTTCTACAAATCCGTCCAGATCAAACAATATTATCAAACTCTGACTTTATCTTTCAAATATGTACAGCCTACAAGTCTGGTACCTGCGGTATATATATCCCCGTATTTCCACCTGTATGTATCGATTCCCTTCAGTTTGCTTGGCGAGTCTCCTAACATGGAAAGCGCACCGAGTTATATAGGCCCAGAATATATGGGTCAAAAATCTAAATAACAATAAGTAAACTTGGTAGTGACATGACGTGATATCACATATCCTAATAAGGATACAGATATAGACAGCAACCAGGTTCCAAGTGTGCATGTTTACTGGCATACCTTTTTTACTGTTGATTAGGTTGCAACAATAGATTGAGAGAGTTCCACGTGGCCCGTGGTATCAACCTTGAACTACCGTTCAGTAAACCTTTGTGCATAGGTGCAACAAGTGTATGAGAGAGAGAGAGAAACAAATTGTAGCATGAGCCCCCCCCCCCCGTCAGACCCCCCCCCCCCTCGCTTGCAGTTTAGACGGTTTACACCAGGTGGTGTATGACGTGCAGTCCTTAAATTCAGTAAATTTTTATCGTCAACCGTGTAATTGAATGGGATTATTTTGAAATTTTAAAACGCTTGAAATATCACAAACAAATAGGCCTATGTTGATAAATAATATAAATACAAGCTAAAACCGTTGGGGTTCGATAATGAACCCCACAAAACTAACTGAGTATATGGAAAATGCCATACGGCCGGGCGGTTTCACGAGTTGCCGGCTCAATCATGTCATCCGCCGCCTGGTTTACACCTACACAAAAGGCAGTATACATACCGACAAACCCACCCCCCTCCTTAACACACACAAAAGCACCCCACATGTATGCACAGAAGCCCTACAATGCATACACACAACGCTCGTAGGTCACACGCGGGTTGATGCTACATATTTTGCCAGCAAGCAAGGCATCAACGTCGACTTTCATGTCTTTGGAGGTCCTCATGAAATTAATCAAACTTTTCCTCAATATACAGGGTGTAACAATAAAATTTGTACAATTTTGAAAATAGAATGATACAAGTATGCCGCTTATTTTTTGGTTTGTTATTTATATGTCTATCAAGATAATTTCTTTGGCCACCAGATAAACTTTGTTTCAATATATTCGACGGTATACAAGTGAAGATATAGCCAATTATGTAACCAAGTCTTAAACTGCTTGGGCCACTTTTGTCTAAGTGTTACAAAAGTGACTGAATAGAGTTTAACCATGGACCAGTTGGACGATGCTCTTATGATAGGTAGTTGTAAAAAATGGGGTATTCGAAGTGGTAGAAATGATTACATAATAGAATATCTCCTTGAGTTTTTGAAAGTCACAATTAAGCACTGACATAACAACCTCATTTACTAGAAATCGTGGCTGCAGCTCAACAACTTCAACCCCAATTTTGAAGAGCGTATTTTTAAGGTTGTGACATTCGGTAGTACATGGAGTCAAGCAGAAACCATAAGATTGTTTATAGCTCATTTTCCAAACTCACGTCTTCCATCAAGGCATACAATTACATATGTATGTAAAATTTATTAACAGAAATGCTGGCAATAGTGGTCGCCCCAGAACAGCTAGATGCCCAGCTGAACTTAATTTCAAAATCTTATTGTTTTGTACTTAATGGATGCAAAAACTGTTCTCAGTTTTACCAATGATATCTCAGGGATATGAGAAATTACTTTATATATAAGATAATTTGAAAGAAATTTCATGACTTCATTTACAGATTTTAAAAAAGTATCATGTTATTATTAAGTTCATGTTAATTATATGACGAAACACCACTTCTAATTCTTTTGTGTCAGTTCTTTGCACGATAAGCATATCTACGCGGTTCAAACTTGATATGCGCAAACATGGCAAAAGTGACCCAACACGTTTTCTGGACAATTTAATTAATCGGACATAACTTTTGAACCCAAGCTAGTAAAGAAACCAACTAAACGTCTCTTTTTAGCCAACATATTACTGATTGTATTGCATATAATATTTGTGTCATAACTCTTTTAGTTATTTTCATGAGAAGTCAAAATGCAATTGTATAAATTTATTGTTACACCCTGTATATATCATCGCGTTTGGGAAAACTTGCGGATACCTGGTATTATGTGCTATTATACCCCTCCATTATATATTAAAGTAACACATCTACTTTAGACTTCATGCATCAAACACAGTAGCCACTTTTTTTAAAAATTCCAATCAAGGTGTTTTAACCAAGGTGGATACATACATTTCATTTGATAATGGATTTCTATGGAGTAATCCTATGGTGCGGTGAAAATTTGATGTAGCACAATTTACATGTTTTTGCTATTCAAAACCAACCAACCTGATGTGCTGGTTTTAAAAAAAAGCACTGTAAAATGCCCATTAGAATTTCGAGTATTCAATTACTTATTATTAAAGACTATAGGCATACTGCTCAATATTATTGATAAAGATCATCGCTACATTATGTAGGGGATACCTTCTGGATTGATTCATATCGCTTTAATAGTGTTCTTCGTTTACGTAGATAAAAATCTCGTGACTTTGAAATTTTCGTTATTTCACCAAAAGAAATGCATGCATTGTTCTTTAATATGCATGATTATGACAATCTGTTTGATATTGGCAGTCAGATAGCTCTCAATGACATTATTCATCTTTACTGTAGTTCCCATGAAACATGTTTTGAATTACTTCTCCCTAAACGTACTAATTCGTCCATGGAAAGGTGACTTTTTATATACTTTATATACATTGTATAGTTCCTACACTAATACCATACTTGGCCAAACCGTGCAAACAACAAAAAATATAAATTTGCTACAATCATTTGAACGACAGAATAAATACAATTCAACAAAGTTTGATGACTTTCATTGCCAAGGTTACGAACTTTCATTGCTCATTTCTACTTACGTCAACCTTTCTCACGTGCAAATTATGGCTAGAATTACACGAGTACGGTTTGATAATTCACATTATTATCACCATGCACCTTGGTAGTCTCAAATATAATAATAATATCTGTTATGAAACACTGAAATAGGTTTGATGGTCTAGTATAATCTATTCAATACATAATTTGATATTTTCATATTTTAATCAATAGGCCTACATTATATAAATGTCATTTTGATAACACAGAACCATCATAAGTGAGGATCACAATGTCTACTTTTTGGTTTTTATTTTAATGGGTCTTTCACGCCCCCACCTCAATCTACCCCCTTGTAGTAGTGGTAGTATGTATATTCAAAAACACATTGTAGCCAAGTGGCTGAATTAAATTGAGTTTTACAATTTGATTTAAATAGTATAAAAAACATCAAACAAATAACATTAGAAACATTTATTGTTTTATTGTGAAAACATCAAGTTACAAGAATAATTGCACTCAAGTTATATCTAGGCCTAAATATTATAATAAACATCAAATAATTGCACATCAAAAATACCCTACAAAAATGAAATCATGTGGGATTACACAAAACAGACAAGCTGGTAAAAAAGGCTTAATTTGAACATGAGAGAGGGGGGCGTAAATTCATTATGAGCAGACCAGCTGCTAAAAAAAAAAGATTGATTCTTAATATTTAAAACAAGAGATTGCTATCATGGAAGAAATTGCTCTAAGCAGACCAGCTGCTAAATAAAGTTTGAAATAACAGATAATATATATTAGAAATAAAAAATAAAAATGTAAATTATAATGATGGTATAACTGAATGTATAATGAAATTGCATTCAAAACACAATTATTTATTTGTTTAAAAGGTCAGCCGTGTATGGTATGGGGCTATCCTGGTATCGTTTTTGTTTTGCACTTGAAGTTCTTGAATATTTCTAAGGGTCATGACAGAACTATACTCAGCTGGCGGAAACCAAGTAGAGATCCTCTTAGACGTAGTTTACTTTGTAGCAAAATCTCTACATATTTTTCTCTCCGGATGTGGTCCGTGAAACAAGCATATCTGCTAGAGAGTTGGAGTAAACCATGCAGGCCTACTCCCTGCCTTGGATGTGCTTACAAACACGCTTCTGGATGTTCTTCATCTGGTTCACCTGACTCTGCGTATGGCCAGCATGTCAAAGTGGGGCAGCATATTCCAATACTGGTCTCATGTATCCCATATACTATGAGTAAGTGTAACTCATTAGGGCTGAACCCTGCTTCTTTCAATTTGCGCATCATAAACAGCTAGCGGTTTGCTTTAGTACACATGCTGTCGATATGACAATCCCATTTTAAGTCATTTTGAATCATGGCGAAGTTGGTGATTTGAAATATCACTTCCCTTTTGCCAAATTACACATGCAAAGCCTGGCACTTATATAGCTAAGTTCAGTCTTAATTACTTTTGTTTTCATCAGCCCATGTTTATTAATCAAACATCAGCACGAGCAGCTCACACGCATGTATAGCTAATACATACACACCACACTCGAAGGTCATACACGTGCTGGTATATAGGCTACATGTCAGCAAGCAAGTCATCAACGTTGACTTTCCTGTATTTGAATGTCCTCATAAAATTAGTCGAAATTGTCCCCAAATCAATCATTAGGCCTACGTTTGTGAAAACTTGCGGATATGCGATACCATTAGGGCCGCACTATTTGCTGGGTAAAGGGGTTTTAACTTTTTTAGGACCTCGGTGAAGCAATTGTTTTTTAACATCTCACTGAATTAGATGGTTTGGGGCATTAACACTTGAGCTCCTCGAAAATCTCATCATTTCGGGCTAATAATGCTAGGTTGTACAGGCATGCATCCCTGCATTATTGTTTTTATTGTTTAATATTGACCGTCTGGAAGCTTTCAAGTTTGCAGAATACTATTCATCTTTACTAATTCCCATATTTGCCTTTACCTTACGCGTACTCATTCGTCCATAATATTTTGATAACCGTGGAAACAAAACACAAGTTTTGTACAATCATTTGAACAACAAAATAAATACAATACAAATCAACAAAGTTTGATGACTCTCACTGCCATGGTTACGAACTTTGGTTACCCATTTCTGCTTTAGAATTTACTTAGCTTGAACCTGCCTACACACTTTGATATTATTGATTGAATATTACCTTAACGTGTGTGACGGCATAGCTAGAATACTTTTGTGCATATCAGTGGTTTTGTTTGAAACTCGGGGGGGTCTTCATAGTTGAAAATGTTCCCCTCTTTGTTTTTTTAATTCATAATAATTATATTTTTAACATAATAATTTGAATCGTTTGCATAAAGATAAGGGTAAAATTGCACGCAACTGTGGATAGTTTCATTTGGGGGATATAGCAACAAAAGGCGGCATAAGTCGTGTATTGGGTATAGATCGTAACAACAAATCAATGTGTAAGAAATTGGACCAACTTCTTTCGCTTATATAATGCTAATTTGCTATGTATACGAATACAGAATGTGTAATATAGAATTCCGTCCACAAAAACTTTATAACAGATTGGTCTAGCAATAATACATGTTTGTACAAAGCCGCGTCTGCGTTAGTAATAGGACTATAGGTATTTTTTGGTGAAGGGTGTCTGCATGGAATTCTACGGCATTGTTTTCTTTTTGTGTATTTTTTATATTTTAAGATCTATATAAATGAAATTCTTTTAGAACTTAGCATTCTGTTTCTTTGCTGATGTTGCTGACAGGCCCAAACCTTTACACAGATAAATTTAAGGTATAACAACGCAATTTCATTCAGTTGATAATTAGCCCCAAATGTTACCTTAATAATAATCTGTGGAGCAGCAATAACTATTGGCTGCATGTATAGTGAATGGTAGATATTATCAATTGCATAATCTGACTTGTGCATGCCAATTTAAAGAATCTGAACAGAGTTCAATCTGTCTGTATTATTAGTATGCCGTTGTTATCTGACACCAACAATTACTATTTTGTGACAGAGTAAAACTGTACAATACTCTACTCTTACGGTCTGGTGCTCGCTCTTTCCGTCTATAATTTTTTCATTTTAAGGCAAGTACAAAGCGTACGTAAAAAAGGGGGGTGTCTGGGCATTTGTACGTAAGAATAATGGCGATTTGTTTGAGTATTAAAAAAATATGAAAGTGAAAAATTGTGATATTTTCTAATATTTTAATCATAGACCAAAGAAAATTCCAATGGAGTTTTCTATTCGTTCATTTCGTCGTGATAATTTCTATGACTAATACCAACAGTAATTTCTCTTTAATAGTGCGTTTATTTTGCACAGTGGCCCTTTACCTTTTGCTTAATTTATTTCATACCATATGTGACCATCCACATCGAAATGCTCGTAAAGTCGACCCCTGGTCAATTTTGTTTTCTTGCGTATTTAGAAAATATATATCATAAGCTTTACAATGATATATCATTTGACTTCAAACAATATCCAGAAGCGGGGTTATGGCTTGTTAAACTTTGCTACTTCAGTAAAAAGGTACATTATTTTGATGCTACAATATATCTCTTTTTCTACATTGCTGGTATTAAATATCAAATGGTCATAATTGGCGGTCACTTCAAATCATCCCCAAGTCAACGAGGTTCAGGAATGTCCTCTCATTGTTAATTGTTGGTTAACTCACCACTTGAATAGGATTTAGCCAAAGCAAACAAAGACTAAAGCTATTTACTATAAGTATAAGCTTATTATCCTCTTCAACAATAGGATTAAAGATTGGTATTTGACTGGACTGAAATGAGACACTTGTAGGACAATTATTAGGTACATTATGAATACAAGCTTTATGCACATTTTGGAAATACAATTTGCCGACTTTACGAGCGGTTTGAGATGGATGGTCACATATATGAAAAGCGTTTTCCTGGACTAGGATGATCAACGGCAGCAAAGGGACGTCCGTCCTGAAACTGAAGATTGTAACTATTGCGACAAAAGGATGTCCCCTAGTTTTCCCCTTTTATGGTGTGATCCGGGGCTGCATTTTCGAGCCATTTTCACCGGGACTGTTATGCACGGAAGGATGCACACCTTGATTTTGGATATTTTGTTCAATAAGTATTATTATTCTTGTATGTTTTATTATGGAAGCCTCGTAGTCCGAGAAAGAACTGCCCATGCCGTAAGGAATGAATGGTGTTTAAATTTATCCGAAAGTTTATCCGAAAAGTGGAAGAAAACAAAGTCACAATGAGACCTTCACATCATTCTTACAGTTTAATTTGGATTTAATATAGCTACATTATGCACACACGAGTGAGACTAGAGTAGGTTATGAATTTCTTTATTAAAAACATATTTAAACAAAAAAACAAATCATGTAAAGTAACATTTTAAACAACATTATTACCTGCAATATGTATATTTTATGAGCTGTAATACGGCATAGGCAGTTTTAAGAAGAATGACGATGACGGGTAGGCCCCAAAAGGTGAGGGCTGGTAATGCATTTTTCAAGAAAAATTGAGATATCGTCAACTGTTCTCCTGGAGCACAACCAACTGTACTCTTGGAGTATTTTTATACTATCACGATTGGTACGAGAAAGGTTTAAAAAATAATTTCAACATATATCATATTTAAACCGTTACGAAGCAATTGAACGTAGATTTTGTTGCCGTGTACAAGTTAAAACTTAACTGGTATGCTGGGTAAATGGAGAGTTATGGATCGGGTGAGTTACTGAGAGTTATGGTCAAGGCAAAAGGCGAGTTGTTGTCAAGGCCGAAAGGCGAGTTGTGGACAAGGGCTAAAGGCGAGATGTGGTCATGTGGACGAAGGCAAATGCATTCCCTTTTTTTATTAACAATTCAGCCCAGATATGCCATTCCAAAAAATACAACACATCCCCAGTGATGACAGCTCTGTCCAGAGAAAGGGTGTCATGTTTTTTTGGATGGATTCTGAACTTGCAATCATTGCGAGATGAGTTGATATTGAAGTATAAATTTCCAAAAGGGGCTATAAAGTAGACTTGTTTCAATCAAAATTTTTATACCGGTATCAAAAGGAATATATCAAAAAATACCACAAGGTTTGCACGCATTTGTCACAGTATTCATTCTAAAAGCTTGTGTTGGTACATTCGCACATTTGGGCCCCAAGCCCCCCCCCCCCACTTTCCAAAAACCCGGCAACTGAATCTGAAATAGCAATATGCTTAAAGCAAAATTGAACATTGACACTTCTGTTTAATGTGCCCACGTGTCCCAGAGGTGAACATAGAATATAGAAGACTAGCAGTTGAAATGAAGAAAGTTAAGTCTGAGACTATTGGGATGCACATGACAAGGTAAAAATACAGTCCGGAAAACGCTGGTCCAAATTTTAAATCAAGGACTCGGACTCGACCATTAAACTCAGACTCAGATATCAAAAGGAGGCAAGGACTCTAACTAAGGACTTAGACTTAGGCTTGGATGGGGAGGACTCGACTACAACACTGTTTAACCAGGGATATGAGGTTTAACAGTGCATTTGTTATCCGCAGTCTTACCCCCAAACTCCCCTTTCACCCTTGACAACAACTAACTTTTCGCCCTTATCCTCAACTCGCCTTTCGCCCTTGACCACAACTCGCCTTTCGTTCTTATTCACAACTCACTTTTCGCCCTTATCCACAACTCGCCTTTCGCCCTTGACCACAACTCGCCTTTCGCCATTATCCTCAACTCGCCTTTCGCCCTTGACCACAACTCGCTTTTCGTCCTTATCCACAACTCACCTTTCGCTCTTGACCACAACTCGCCTTTCGCCCTTATCCTCAACTCGCCTTTCGCCCTTATCCTCAACTCGCCTTTCGCCCTTGACCACAACTCGTCTTTCGTCCTTGACCACAACTTGCCTTTCACCCTTGACCACAACTCTCAGTAACTCACCCACCCCGTAACTCGCCTTTCATCCATCCCCACTGGTATGAACTTAAACTTTATTCGGTTCACTTGCATACAATAATGGTTGTTTTGATATTTTGAGGAATATCAAGCGTGACTGTCTAAATAATATTCTCGGCCGCATTTCTTGCCTTTTTTGGATACAAGATACTACGACACTGGCTCAATGGCCCTGTTGCGCCAGCCACAAGATATTCTTCTAATATTAATTATTTGGTACACCTTCGATATAATAGTCAAACATGCTGGTGCTAAGAGACAACATTTACTACATACCGATTATTACGAGTTAGTATGCTAATCAAGCATTACAAGCAAACTAAAACCCGGACTAAAAAAGAGCTGAACTATCGCTATTTATCATCTCTATCGTGAGCTATCGTGAGCCTTATATTACCTAAATTGGTAGTTAATAAGATTAACTTTGTTATTAAAATTACAGATGCAAATGTAAGTAAGTTAAAGTAAGTAAATAAAACAATGATGTGCATCATCTATGTCACTACTCGAAGACACCGATATGAACAGGAGACAAGACATGAAAGAGATCGAAAAAGAGGAGAGTAAGCCAATTGATTAACAAGTCAACATGGTCAATCAATGTCGCTATCCTGGTATACCATTGCACCTCTATAGTTGGAAATAATTTCAACCAAATTCATTATTAATGGATAGGCCTATGCGTTGTTTGACTTTAATTGAACTGTTGAACGGTGCTGACGTGCAATATTACGATAATAAAATGACAAAAGTCTCGGTTCGCTCGTACACAATTGTATGAAAGACGAAAACACCTTTTGATTGCAAATGGCACGGATTGATACCATTTTTCTGCTTGTTTTGTGTTATGAAAAGAACAATATAATGGAATGTTGTTGACGTCAGCGCAGTATTTGTCATAATATGACAATAAATCAAAATCTGACAACAGGCTGATTTGAGTCATCGCAACACTGATTTGACGAAGTAAACATCTTATTGTCACTTCCAGTGGCATGGTTCATTAACCCTCATGTAACAATCCAAGTTCAAAATTTGACCTCCAATAATGGAGTATGAGTTCATATGCCCAAATTTGCAAAAGTCATGTATGAATGTAGAGGTATGTTGGGGTTAATGAACTGTGCCCCGATAGATGAGCATAATTGAGATCTCTGTGCTGTATATACAAGTCCCGTCGTAAGGGACCGTTCAATATTTACCCAGGGGATGGAAAATTTGAGGGGGATTCTGAAAACTTTTGGTGTATTCAGCGGTATTTGTTTTATATGAACCATGAGGGGGAATGTTAAGTTTTAAATGGAAAAAATTGGCAAATACGGAGAGAATCCAAAAAGTGTGAGCGGAAAAGTGGCACGACCGTGAATTATTTATTGTTCATTTCTCCCCTCCCGAGTAAAAATGGTTCAGTTCCTAAGTATCAAGTTCACATTACAAGGGCCAAGGCAATCATAACGAACACATGCACACTCAATTTTAGTTAAGGCTATAATAATAGTTTAGGATTAGGTTTATAGGTTTTGGCTAGAGTGAGGGTTTGGGTAAACGGTTTGGGTTTAAGTTCCGGTTTGGATAAGGCTTAGGGTTTTGTTTATAGGGTTTGGGTAAACGGTTAGGGTGTAAGTCTCGTGTGTGGGTAAGGCTTAAATTTTTATCCGTAAGCATATTCAACAGTTGCCCTTTAAATTGAAGCTTCATTATGTTTGGAAAGTACAATCCACCTAGTACCTCATCATTGCTCATTGGTCAAAAATTAGTCGCCTCTAGATAGAGTAGGCATATACGGCGTCCATACGTCAATACCTCATAGACTATCGAATGTATCTTAAAAGATTCAGACGAGTTAAAAACTTGATATTGGTTGGTTATTTATGTCTTGTTGTACTTGAGAGGTATAGGTGTTTTTCAATCAATCCAACGTAGGTAATTGGTATATGAATGTTTTCAATCAGTTTGTTGCCAAAGTAATACGTGCCGATTTATTCATGCCCCTGAGATTGAACTTTGTGTCACAGAGTCTTTGACAATGGATTGACTTAATGAATAGAAATGATGACGGTGTCTTTACATACATATATACATACTTTCAGACTCGAATGCATTTTAATAATACACTATCGCAAGTTTATTCTCCTGTTAAAGTAAGTTCAAGGTAGGCAGGTAGGTGGTTCGATTAAGCAGAACCCTGGGATTGAACTTTCACACAGTCTCATACAATTGGTAGACGTTATTAATTTTAAAATGAATAGAAATGACGACGTTAACTTATTCTCTCGTTGAAGGTGTCACTAAGTTCAAGACTGGTGGTTCGATTATGCACAACCCTGGGATTGAACTTTTACATAGTCTCATACAATCGGTTGACGTTTTTAAATTAATATGAATAGAAATGACGACGGTAACTTTTTCAACTCTAATGCGTCTAAAATTCCTTAACACAAGTTAATTATTCTTCCAGTTAGAGTGTTCGAGTTATAATATCTTTTGAACCTGTGTGTAAAGCCATTACTTACATAGGCCTAATGTCATCAACAAACTAGCGTATTGATACATTTCAACAGTATTTCAATATACATCATTTATCGCGTGTACAAAGTTTGGAAAAACTAATAATCACATGTTTGGCGCACAGCCATTTTACCTGTGCCTGGCGGCCATGAAGGTATCGTGGCATAGAAAAACTTTTATTTTGACACCAAATTTGACATACAAACCTACAGACATAATAAATAAGCATTTGGGCACAATACACCAAAACAATACAATAATTTTACAACACATTTCCGCTACCTTCTCCCAACCGATATCTATACCGATTTCTCTTCATTCAATATGCAATATTAAACAGTTCTCATATAATAACACTATCAAGATGACATAAAACGCTAAGATAATTGCACTTATGCTTTGATTTGTGCAGAAATCCTTCAATTATCTACTCTGTCACAAGATTCGTAACTCTCAATAATTCGCAGTGGACGAGGAAAGACTGGGGGTGTCAACATTGAACATGAGTGTCCTTCTTCTTTGTAACTGCAAGTCAAATGAACATAATCGGTTGTTTTCCATTTACAAATGTTCCAAAGTCTAGTGAAATGCTAACTCTGATCTGAGGTTGGTGCTTCATCATCAGTATGACCGGGCCAGGGATGAAAAGCACTATTTGCATAATTATTATGTACCCATTATCAAAGACCCTAGATACAAGAGAGGATATAAAATCTACCGTTGTGCACTGCACTGTACACATGAACAATGATCTGATAATCATGATAATAGTTATTTTATTGTCCAACCGTCAATATAAATCAATATAGATTAGATCTATCTACAATGATCTGCTGACACTTGACCACCCATCGGTCATTCTGCTGAAGAAGGTTGTAGTCAAACAACCAAACATTTCAGCCGAGCAACTTTATGTGTTGTGAACAAAAATTCAATCCTTCATTTTGATTACCAACACAGATGCACTTTCCCCTCGGTCAATCCTTATAAAAGATATATGACGGGATAAAATGGTATCGAGACTTTTGGAACACCGTGTACATAGAATTACTGAAGGGAGAGTCAATTGTCTCCGCGGGTAGAGTCAATTGACTCTGTAGTGGAAGTTAGGTTTGACTCCTTTTAAGAGTCAGTGCCAAATAACTACCGCGTCGTGCACGACTCCGCAGGTAGAGTAAATTGATTCCACAGGTAGAATCAACTGACTCTCTTGTGACAGTCAGTGCTAGTGCTTTTGAGAGTCAGTGCTAGTTTACTCCACTTTGAGAGACACTTGTCTCCATTCTGGCTATCAGTGCAGATGAAAAACCGTATCCTGATTCTTGAATTATTATTAGTTGGGCATCATGAATTTTTATCTGTGGTGGCGACGATTGGATTTCAATTCTGACATTCCGTTTCCCCTTACCTTTGCCACATTGAGACACATTTAATATACTATCAATTTCTTCTTGCTCTTCTACACTCTTTGTGCTGGAAATTATGTGTTGCAGACTGCTAGCTTGTGTAGTGTGCAAAATTCCAGGAGCTTCCCACCTCTAATGTTGACATTGCCGGGACCTTTCGTGCCTTTGAATGGCAGGTACCCATAAATTGTGGCCCGTTCCTTTTTTTGGGTTGAAATACCCTTTACACAATCAGGCTTTCCTCCTTCGGGACCTTATGAATGTTTAATTGTAGGACATTAGAATTCACCACTGGCGGTTCACTGTGATCACATGTACGCGCATAGACCTGTATTGCATTAATCTTCAGTACCATCCTTCATTTTGAATTTGGCTGTAAGAATTCTAGGTGAAACAACCCCCACCACCACTCGTAGTTCGATTTACACAAACTGGCTCAGTAGGGCGAGGATTAAGTCCAACTATTAATATTTGTTCTCTATTCGTCATATTAGAGGGATAGATATTAGATTGAAAAGTTATACACATGTATTTTTATCCCCTGGGTCACTGCTGTAAGAATTCTAGGTGAAACAACCCCCACCACCACTCGTAGTTCGAGTTACAGAAATGGCTGTAAGAATTCTAGGTGAAGCAACCCCACCACCACTCGTAGTTCGAGTCACACAAGATGGATGTAAGAATTCTAGGTGAAACAACCCCCACCACCACTCGTAGTTCGAGTTACACAAAATGGCTGTAAGAATTCTAGGTGAAGCAACCCCCACCACCACTCGTAGTTCGAGTTACAGAAATGGCTGTAAGAATTCTAGGTGAAACAACCCCCACCACCACTCGTAGTTCGAGTTACAGAAATGGCTGTAAGAATTCTAGGTGAAACAACCCCCACCACCACTCGTAGTTCGAGTTACACAAATGGCTGTAAGGATTCTAGGTGAAGCAACCCCCACCACCACTCGTAGTTCGAGTTACAGAAATGGCTGTAAGAATTCTAGGTGAAGCAACCCCCACCACCACTCGTAGTTCGAGTCACACAAGATGGATGTAAGAATTCTAGGTGAAACAACCCCAACCATCACTCGTAGTTCGAGTTACACAAATGGCTGTAAGGATTCTAGGTGAAGCAACCCCAACCATCACTCGTAGTTCGAGTTACACAAATGGCTGTAAGGATTCTAGGTGAAGCAACCCCAACCATCATTCGTAGTTCGAGTTACACAAGATGGATGTAAGAAATCTAGGTGAAACAACCCCAACCATCACTCGTAGTTCGTGTTACAGAAATGGCTGTAAGAATTCTAGGTGAAGCAATCACCACCACCACTCGTAGTTCGAGTCGCACAAGATGGCTGTAAGAATTCTAGGTGAAACAACCCCCACCACCACTCGTAGTTCGAGTTACACAAAATGGCTCAGTAAGAATTCTAGGTGAAACAACCCCCACCACCACTCGTAGTTCGAGTTACACACACTGGCTCAGGATGATTGAGTCCAAATATTAATTTTTGTTCTCTATTCGTCATTATTCGAGGGATTGATATTACTGCTATGTAGGCTCATACGTTCCGGTAGTTAAAATAACCAAGAAAATTTTAAAACTTTCAACGGAAACTGAAGGCAAATAAATGAATATTTACCTGCTAATATTTTCGGTAACTAACTGTTACCATCCTCAGGCAGTAATGACTGGCTGACTGTCTTCTTCACACTTGGATGATTTTGGTGTTTCTAGAAGACAGTCGTAAATTCTCGGAAGATCCCGGCCCCCGTCTCTGTTGAGCTTGACTTGTTTTTCCTGTCTGATGGCTATGGACTCCTTTATCTTGCGATTTAGGAACTTGCTTTCCTTCTTAACAATCTTGATGTTTGGGGAGTCCAATTTGTGACCTGTGTTCTTAAGGTGTTCTGCGACAGCAGAACTCTTGACTGCACTTTTGCTTTGTGACGTGTGTTCTTTCAGACGATCACCCAAAGCCCGTGCAGTCTCACCGATGTACACACTCTCACAGTCCGAACACGGAATACGGTACACCACACCTGATTGATCTACAATCTTGGACTTGTCCTTCGGAGCAACAAGAGTACTGAGCGGTTTAAAAGCCGTCTGAACGTTGTACTTGCCAAAAATGCGCTTGAGTTTCTCTGAAACTCCTTTCACATACGGGAGAAGCGTGAGGGGCGGCTTTCTTTTGAAGCCGGAGCCAGATGCAGTGCTGTTGGTTTTTGGTTTCTTTTTCTGAGTAGCTTTAGAAAAAGTCCAGTTCTCGTATCCACATCTGGAAAGTGCACCCTTTATATGCGAAAGTTCCTGATCGCGATCCTCATGTATTTTTATTTAGCCTGTCATGTACCTTTATTTGTTACTTGGAAAAACATTAAAGCAAATTGTTGGTAAAACATTAGCTAACGATAATTCTTGCAACTAGTACCTCATGTAATATTGAATATTATATTATATTCAGAATTCCAAAGGAATGGTTGTAGTTCCCTATATAGAGGGCCTATCTGAGCGAGACTCCCGTGTGTTTCAAAATCAATGATTTTCTGTTGCCATGTTGCCACACCGTACCATCCGCAGTATGCTTGTTCACCCAAAGGACCAACGTCTCCCTCAACAAAAGGCGGAGGCCATTTACGATATCCTCTGGGGTCACTGCTTCAGTTCCTATATTGGTGAAACTGACCGTTCCTTCGTCATTCGACAGAGCACAATTGGGAGGACTCTAAAATCATTGATCGTGAAGCTGATAAGATTACCAGGTGGCTCAATAAAGCAATTCGGGCATGAAAAAGTACATGACAGTTGACACTCTAAACAATGACGAGGGGGTCTATGCACTCAACAATATCTTTGCCCAACTCATCACGCCCTCAACGGCGTTTCCTGTTGCCCATAAAAGGAAACAGTCTGTTGTGATGAGTTGCCAATCTGATAAACCACTATCATCATCGAGGTCGATGAAGACACAGTTGTCGACGTTGATGGATGTGTCTTTCTCCACCCGTCAAGGTACTTTTCCTTTGGCTTCCGCTCCACTGTTTTTCCAGCATCATGGATCTTATTTCTCCAACTGACTCGGTCACTACCTTTCGTCTCCCATGTTTCAACATCCATGTCAGCTGTCTTCAGATGACGCTTCAAAACATCTTTATACCGACGTTTCTGCCCACCACGTTTTTTCTTTCCTTCTGTGAGCTCGCCATACATCACAGCTTTTGTTAATCTGTCATCAGGCATCCTCACAATATGGCTGACCAAGCGCAGTTGGCTCTTCACTAGGATGGCTTCTACGCTCTCCATTTTGGCTCTTTGAAGCACCTCTCCATTAGAAATTCGGTCCTGCCATGATATACTCATGATATACTCATGCTTACATTTGGTCATACTCTTTTTTATAGAGATCGAAAGGCACTGGTGGCACTCTGAATGCGTCTTGTGATCTCCAAATCGATGGAATTGTCCATGGATATCACATTCCACAGGTAGGTGAAATTGGTGATAGATTTGACAGGTTCCCATGTATGTAGAGATCAGGATCTTGGTGCTGAGTGTCAGGTTGGTAAATGACCCCTGTTTGACTGATGTTGATTGTAAGGCCAAATGCTACTGATGCAGTCACAAAACTGTCCAACATGTTCTGCAGTTCTTTAATGGTTTGAGCCCCCAGAGCGGTATCATCAGCATATAGGAGCTCTTGTACACATACTTCTTTACATCGGGTTTTGGCACGGCAACGAGTCAGATTGAACAATTTGCCATCTGTACTAGAACAGAGGAAAACTCCATGCTGACCATCTGATAAGTTGTTAGATGAAGTTTCCAAAACAGCTGCCAAGTAGAGACCAAATAAGGTTGGTGCCAATACACATCCCTGCTTAACACCATGACAAACTGGAAAGGACTCGGTTGTATCACCATCAACTAGAACAGTTGCCTAGTTTCCATCATGAAATTCACGGATGATCTTGACAAAGATGTCTGGGCAACCATAATGCTCCAGTAGTTCCCAAAGAAGTTCTCTATTGATGGTGTCGAATGCTTTGGTGAAGTCGATGAAGATCATGTAAAGTGGTCTCTGCTACTCTATAGATTTCTCCTGAAGCTGGCGCAGGGTAAAGATTGGATCAATTGTGGATCGACGGGCTCTGAACCCAAATTGGCTTTCAGGCAGTATGTTACTGGTACCTTATTGTAATCTGGCTAGGAGGATCTTTGCCAGAACTTTACCAGCAGTTGGAATATTCCTCCCCAGCAAACACAAAAACGTTTTAAAAACGTTTTAAATAAGTTATATTTTTGCTTTTGGTTTAGGTAAAAACGTTTTAATACCATTAAAATGTCGGGTTATATAAAGGTCATGATAACGTTTTAAAACGTTTTGTATGAAAACACACTACAACAATATTTTTAAATGTTTTCAAAAATTGTTTTTATAAACTATTTAGGCAAACATTTTTGCCAAATATTGTGTCAATACTTAAATAACATTATGTTAAAAGATTTGAACCCGGCAAACACAGAAATGTTCTTAAAATGTATTTTTCAAAACCTTTTAATAACATTTAAATGTCGGGTTATACGAAGGTCATGAAAACGTTTTTAAAACGTTATTGAAAATATTTTGGGCAAACATTTTTCTCAAAATATTTTTTCAACCCCAAAATAACATTCTGTTTAGAATGTTTTGTATCAAGTTTTCAAGAATGTTTTTGGAATGTTATTATAACGTTTTTATACCCTTTATATAACCCGACATTTCTATAAAACATTTTTGTTTGCTGAGCAGTAGATTATCAAACAATGGTTTTTAAGGTTATGAAAACGTTTTATACTCTTAATATACCCTTTATATAACCCGACATTTAAACGTTTTCTGGCAACCTTTTATAACCTTTTGCGAATGATGTTGAAAACGTTCTGTGTTTGCTGGGTCGATAGTTTAACACTGTGTGCTGTCACCCTTCTTATCCTTAGCATCCTCAGCATCCTTAAATTCATGGGGTAGTTCAGCTGCACCCCAGCACTTTTGGAGAAAAAAACTCACAGGGCTTGGATGATGCAAGGCCCATCGAACACCTCTGAGGGAATTCCATCCATTCCATGAGCCTTAACATTCTTCATGGACTTGACAGCATGCATCTTCGATTTCTTGCAAGTTTGGCGGCTTTTCCATTCCAGCTGTGCTCGAAAGTTTTACAAGTTTGTCAAGAACATTTGGAACAGTGCTAGAGGGTCTGTTAAGGAGATCATGAACATATTCAGTTAGAAGAATTAAACCTGAGCCGTTAAGAAGAGGAGAGGCAATTGAATGCCTACTGTGAAGAAAGCTTGAGCATTACTACTCTCTGCCAGCTCTTGGACCACCATTCATCCCTCATCTGACGTATAGATGTGGGGAGACGTAATGTAGTGTGGAAAAGTCACTATTTAGGGATTCAATCATGTTTCACCGTTGTCATCACCGTTTAACAACGATGCGGCCGCGTCGTCTGCGTGGTTTACTTCGCGAGGGTAGCTTTAGCTGCCCGAGCGAAGTAAACCACGCAGACGCGCCGGACGCGAGTTGTTAAACGGTGAACAACGAAAAGAAATCCCTTTCAATAACTAAAAGAAGCTAAATATCGTATAATTCACGATTATTTTACGAGGAATGTCAGTTAATCATTGCCACTCAGCCTTACAAAAACTTCCATGATTTCTCTTTTGATATCAGCAATAAAACTACAGAATAAAACGGCAATGTTTAGCCGCTACCTGAAAAATACTGAATTCAACTTGTAAGCTGGCATATACGCACAAAGGTTCCAGGCATGACGAATTTTACGCGCTCTCGCGTAACGCGTAGTCTCGCTCGCGTTCGCGTATACGCTACAGTAAAAGTGTGGGTTCATCACGGTTTAACAACGGTTGGCTCCTGTACAAAGGTATAGGAAGAGTTGTTGAAAATGTGAGTAAAAAATATTCATTTTTCATAGGAATTGTTCAAAATAAACAAAATCCACAGTTGAAATTAACATTCCTAATGAAGTTGTTCAAAGATTATATCATTTCATTTCAAATTCACAGGCCTACCCTACCCTTGTGGGATGACACAGTTCTTTTAAGACAAACATTTAGCGTGAAGAGATGTGGAAGGCAGCTGCTGTCTTTTTAACCCTGCCCTCCTATCACGCAGTAAACAGTTTTATGTGTTGCCAATTTTTGGCCTGTTTTTTTTTTATCTTCAACACAAACACATAAAAAATATACAGTCGAATGGTTGGCTACAATCACAGATCTTTGACCAATATCCTTTATTTCCAGGATATGTGGTTCTACGAATAGTCAATGCACTGCGAATTTATGAAATTTTGCAGATTAGAATATCATAGAGGAAAAAGTCGTGTTGAGTAGCACTGTAGAGCCAGATTCGATTAACGTGGTCAGTAGTCTGCTATACAGTATTCTGATGAATTAAAAGCAGCCAGAACAACAGAGGGCGCTAGCCTGTTTTCCGATAGCTCATAAACACAATCTTGCCTGAAGGGTTTATACTTAAGGTTTTATTCTGAAATCGACATTGCTGAGAAAAACAATATTAGAATTGCATTTATGAAAGTAGATTTTGGGAGAAAGTGAATTTTACCAAATTAAAAAACGCGATCACTGGCAGACGTTAGGTTGTGAACCTGTACACCCCGTTGTCACACTTTTTTCACTTAAAGCACTATAAAAGGCGCTGGCTAAGTCGCTTGCAGGCGTTTAACAGGTGTCTCTTCTGCCTCTTGGATAGCGTCCTCTGATGAAATAGAGCGGTTCTCAAAACATAGCTTAACTATGGCGTTTGGCCTTGAAAACTAGTATTTGAAACAATCCCTCATTTCAAATATATAGTTTTAGTTTCTCTATTGTTCAGAAACCGAAAATCAAGGGATTAAAATGTGGAGATGAACTGGTATGCAATCATAACACTATTGTGCTGGGAGGACACAAGAGGGTATATATAATCAAAAGTATAATGGCCTATAACCATACGTATATAATAGCCTATTGTGCTAACATTTTCATTATCGATATCTATCAACGCGGGTGACTTTTGCCGTAGGTGGCATACTTCCATGACACCATAAAATTACATCCGAGTTCCGAGATTCGCTTGATAAGTTATGCATAGACATCGTAGAGACATAAAGTATGGATATATACGAGACCTAGGCCTACGTGTAGAAATCATGTGCATATATTGAGGGGTGGGGGGGTGTTTTGTTTATTTGTCTGAAATATAAACGATGCATGATGATGTAGATGCTTTGATTATGAATTAGATTATTCCCCGGAAAGCACAACCCATACCTCTTACCTATGTTCCCTCCGCCACCTATATATAACCTCCTCCCTCCCCCACTCGATATCGACTCTTCCCTATTATTCCACTCCACTCTTGAGCCCCCCTCTCCCCCTCCTTCCCTTCCCACTTCCAATGCTCTCTCCCCTCTGTTTCTCTTTCTCCCTTACCCTTACCCCCTCCCCCTCACACACACACACACACACACATACCCTCTTTCCCTGGTGATCTCTTCTATCTCTCTCTCTCTCTCTCTATTCTCCAATAAATAAATTGAATAAAAGTTAGTTTAAACCAGCTTTCTATGATATTGATCTTCCGTCATGCGACATGCACACAAATAGAATTGTGCATAATAGTGTTTATATCAATGAAGTCATAATCTGTCAAGTGGCTATTGTAATGTCTGTGGAAATATTTCGATGGTCTATATATTTTCACAGTGAAATCAGCTTAGGCTAATTCGTAGTCTCAAGTCAATGCTTTCAAACTAAATCAATGCTTTCAAATGTAGACTGCTTTGTTCGACTTCTCTGCTCGTGAATATTGCACTGCGAAATCTAAACATTTCTTTTGTATACTTAGAGGAGGTAACTTCAAATCAAGTAATTTTACGATCCACACCACTTATAAGAAACTGAAACCAAAACCGAAACTGACTGACACAAATGTTCGGTTTTAAACAAAAGGTAGAAACAATGAGTTCGATATCTTATGATTCAAGTGGTTAGGCAGGACAATAGGAAACCACGTGACCAAAACCAAAACCAAAACTAAAACTATATATTTGAAATGAGGCAATGAAACTTGTATTTTTATACGTAACAAAGCGGGATGAGGTATGGGGCTAGCTGGGTGGCTACGGGGCGTTACAACAAGAACCACTAACTGCAAAATTAGGATATCCAACTTGTTTACACCCCAGGGCTACAAAGAACCACTAACCACGAAATATAGCTTAAACTACAAATTAGCCCCCGATTCTCTTAGTTACCAGATAACGCTATTTGGGTATGACTTCGAGTGCCATATACTTTGTGTTGTGATTAGTTCGATCATGGTTCAATACTCAAGCGTGTGATCCAGTTGACATAGTAACATTACGTAACTTCGCTGGCGAATTGATACCTGGTCAGTATGTTCTGCACGCCGCAATAGTGTTTTAACAAACGAGGACTCAGTAATACTAGAAGGAAACAACATATTCTTTATGGCCAATGTATGGTGCATGCATTTACAGGAAAATCAGAGCATAGTTAATATAGTCAAGAAGAAATCTGAATCGAATCTAAAGTCAATTTACTTCCTTATAGACATTTGGCCAACAGAGGGCAATGTTTGATAGGTGTAGTACATGGTAGGTCTCAAACTTTCTGGGTATAACTTTGAATGAAAAAGTCAACATTCGAGCAGTGTAGCACTCTAGCGCCAGCTTCGATTAGCGTTGTCAGTAGTCTGCTGTACAGTATTCTGATGAGTTAAAAGCAATCAGAACAACAGAGGGGGCTAGACTGTTTTCCTGTAGCTCATAACCACAGGATTCTATTTTGCCTGAAGTGATTATTTTGATGCTTATACGTTTAAAGGTTTCACTTCTGAAATCGACATTGCTGAGAAAAATATATTAGAACTGCATTTATTAAAGGAGCTGGTATATCTACAACGTATGGAAATAATTTATAACAGCAAAAATCGCATAATATCATAGTTTGGGAAAAAGGCATAGGCTGGTCTTTCCCAAACTGAGCGTGCTTACTCTGCAAACGAGTAGCAAAGGGCTAAGGGAGTTGATTGTAGAGTACATGGGCTTTAGCTTTTGTCTTCTCAACATCTTCTCGATCTAGACCACTAGATATACTGGGCGATTGCAATTTTCAAGGGGATTACTATATAGATCAGGTGACATCTAGTTGACGTCTGGCTTCTCGATTGCGCAGATGGAAAGCACACACCTGTGTCTTTGATGTGTTTGCACGGAGGTCGTTCACTTCGTAGTAGGGTGTCATGTCGTTGAGAGAATTTGTCTAGTTCTTTTGTTCTCTACCCGAGGGCTAAGAGCAAAATATTTATATTGATCGTTAGGAGTGGTATTTCTTTCTTTAACTATGAGGGTATTATTATATGTTAAGCTAGCCTGGTTATAGGTATTGACCACATATTTTCCATGGACCTGTATGGCGTGTATTTTTGTCTCTTATAGACCAACCTATGAGCTCCTAAGGCAATTACTCCTCAAGCACTGCTCAACCACACGACCAGAAGAATCGGGAAGCACCGTAAAAAACTGCAAGAAACCATGGAAACTGGCGGCAAGAAAGTTCCGCCCTACTTACGTCGAAGTTCACTTTTCAAAGGGCGAACTGTTGTTACGAAAACAAAACGACTGGTAAAATAGTCTACTAAATTGCCTCGTCGTCTGTAAAAATTATAATGGCGAAATTGCGAGTGAACATACAGCTGGTGTCATCGGTTTGAATATTTTCTTAACATATTGGAATAACGCTTCAGCTATATATATGCATTTTCACAATGTAACAGTAATGGAAAGAAAAGTGCAAATGTTCGTCATTTTGCCGCACAAAAATTTTTGGCAAAAATGACGTCATGAATATAAACAACAATCTCCTAATTTGCATGTAGCCGCCATTCGACCAGCTAGCTGTTCAGATTCCTGGTTTGACGGCGGTCTAGGTATTTATATATGATGTCTATGGGAGGTTAACAGCAAACAAGTCAATTATTTATGGCATCGATTCATCCTTTACAGATTACTGTTGAATCCTGTTCATTATTATTTTGATATATTGATGGCGCTCATCATTTTGCAGCAGCAGGTATGTTTCATGCCTTATCTCTTTCGGCAACTTACTTGGATCACGACTCAGATCCATAGTGCTACGTTAAATGTCCCAACCTGGTACACACATAGACCGTGACGACATGTAACAGAACAGCTAATGTATCCCCGCTATGTGCTCTTTGTTATATATTTTTCGTTTGAATCACTTTGAATCAGTGTAGGGAGTTTTACAGAAGATAAGAGTTCTGTACATTGTTTTACGTACGTTTTTAGTTAATCACACCCTTTTCTGCAATCAATTTTAAGTTGTGACAAAGGATAATTCTGAAAAGGTTGAACATGAAACTATAAACTCTCTCTCCATTTTTCAACCCGAGGCTGGTTACATGCCTTTCTGATGTTTTTGTTTATCCTGTGCGTTTACCCGTAGTTGTTTGTTTTGCTTGCTTTTATAAGTTCAAGTTTTTGTTATTTCTTTGTTCACCTCACTGATTTCTTTTAACACCTTCCGTAACATTTATTTTTCGTTTTTCGTTTGCTTTTTCTTTTTCTGTCTTTGATTCTTTTCTCTTTCGTTCTTTTAAGTTGTATGAAACAAATGTGATTTACGTTACGACTCAAATGTACATTGTAGCAGTAAGGATAAATGGTTGTGATTATGATTAAAGGTATATTTGTGAGGTTTCAACTAAAGATATAGGGAATTTTATCAATACATGTTTAATTATTTATTCCTTTATTTACTATATATTATGTTAGCAACAAGGTTAGGCCAATTTGCAACTTTCATGAAGTAGGGCATGCTTAAGATCTTTTGATATCAATTGTTAACATACACGTACTAAACAGCAGACATCTTAATAAAAACAAACACTTAAGGTATGGGGTATGAACGTTTGGACAGTATTTATTGTGGGACATTAGAGCACATCAGACATATCGAATTGCATTTTTTGAAATTCGCAGTGTAATACACATTTTATGGCAAATGATTAAAATTGATATTTTTGATATTTAATAGTACTCGAAGTAAACTTTATAAATCTGATGATTTATACTTAAAGTGTATGTAGGTGGGATGAAAGGCCGACGATCAATTGAAAAATTTGACCTTTCGTATTGAAGATATGGATTTTTTCCCAAAACACTAAAAAATTAGGTCTTTTGGGAAAAAATCTATATCTTCAATATGAAAGGTCAAATTTTTCAATTGATCGTCGGCTTTTCCTCCCAGCTACATACGATTTAAGAATATATCATTAGATTTATAAAATTTACTTTGAGGACTGTTATATATCAAAAATGTGAAACATATCAAATTTTAATAATTTGTCATAAAATTTGCATTATATCGTGAATTTCAAAAATGAAAATTATTTGATATCAGAAAGACATTCTTCGTATTCAGAATGCAATTCGATATGTCTGATGTGCTCTCATGTCCCACAAAAATACTGTCGAAACGCTCAAAACGCTCATTCCAGATCCCTTAAGAAAGCAAACCCTCTTAAAATGTAATTGATCATAAGATAATTTGTTAAAATGTTTTAGTTGTACAAAACAATATTCTCATCACTCATCCGTAGATGGAATAGACTGGGACAAAGTGGTACTTTGCTTTATTCTTCATGAGCAGCTGAATTTCACATGCCTTTAGACCAATAGCATTGGTGACAGTGTCCTATTTACTAAATTGCCTTCTGGTTTGACATGGTTGATCTCCAAGAAGAGGTAAAAAATCTAGATGGGAGATTGGTTGATCAATTGTCCGCAGGCAGTGACAGGCAAATTGGAGGCGTATGTCCTCTGATGATCTCTTTATCTCGCGTTTTTTTCTTTCTGATGTATAGTACTCCAAGCTCTGTAGATAAGTTTACTTTCAACGCATGCCGTGAAGAACTGTTGACAGCAGTGCAATATCATCAGCAAAGTCCAGATCATGAAGGCGTATCTCTGCCTTTACTCATATCATTTACACTGTTTGACGATTGCCAAATTACTTTTGTTAAAGTAAATAGGGTTTACTTTAAAATTGTTTGTGTAAAAATGGACAGGATTTAATTATAAATCAGACTCAGTCTCTCACCGGGTGGAATTTGAGACGTCTACCCTAAATATCCTAATAGAAAAAAAAAAGAAATCATTGCCCTGTGTATCGTCCTTTGTAGCCGAAAACACCGTTTTCCTTGGGGCAAACTGCTCCCAATTCCAGAAAAATACAGCACAAATTTTCCCTCAAATTTGACTTTTATTGCCAGTTAGCACTGAAGGATTGGGATTTTAGCTACAATTCATTTGGTAAGATAATAATACTTATTTCCAAAAAAATTAGTGCTGCATTTTTCTGGAATCGGGAGTAAGTCCTGACCCAACAAATACCAAACTGTGTCTTCATTTTTGGCTCAAATAGGCTGAACTTTAAAACGTCCCAGTAAGACCGGCACAAAATCTGTTCGTCCCCCCCAATAGTTTTGATCTTCCGCCACTGGCTCCTAATGTGTAATGTATACAGCTGTTTAATTTTTTTGATTGATTACCTTGGGTTTTGAATAATCCTGAAAAAAAGTTCTCTTTGGTTTAATGCTCTATCATTCAACTTAATTTAATGCTAATTTACTAAAGGATGGTTCTATGGGTACACTAATGTAAATGAAAAAACTTTTATTAGTCACATTGAGACTCGATTGTGATGTAGATTTTGCCAATATTAATGGCTTGTAGCATAAGATGCCGTTTATTACTGGCTGGTAAAAGGAGTAATTCCTCCTCCCACAATTGTTTCATTCTGGATGGAAATTTGTGTCATAAGATGCTCCTTCGTTGCATGCAATTGCAGGAAGTCATTCATCATCTCGTACCTATTTCAGTCACATTCAGATCCAATAGAGGTGCTGATTTCTGCAAGATGAATAATTTGTGTCAAAAGATTATCTATTTATTACATACAGGTGATGGAAATCTTTAATCATTTTATACCATCCCATACCAATTTCAGTCTCATTGAGATCAAACAGACATTCTGATTTCTGCAGTGTGAATAATTTGTATCATAAGATGTTCCTTCTTTATTCGCAGGTGAAGGAAGTCCTTCATCATTTCGTAGCATCTCATGCCTATTTCATTCACATTCAGATCCAATAGAGATTCTGATTGCTGCAGGATGAATAATTTGTGTCATAAGATGTTCCTGCTTTATTTGCAAGTCAAGCAATTCTTTAATCATTTCATATCATCTCATGGTCTATTTCATTCACATTCAGATCCAATAGAGGTGCTGATTGCTGCATGATGAATAATTTGCGCCACATGATCTTCCCTCATTGCATGCAGATAAACGAAATCATTCATCTCTCAGTACCATCTCATACATATTTTAGTTATATTCAGACCCAATAGTGATTCTTAGTTCTACATAATGAGGAAATTGTGTCATAAGATCTTCCTTCATCATCTCATACCATCCCATATCTATTTCAGTCACATCGAGATCCATTAGAGATGCTGGTTTCTGCAGGTAAGTCATAAGATGCGCCTTCTTTTTTGCAGTTAAATGAAGTCCTTCATCATTTAATATCGTCTCATACCTATTTTAGTCACATTAAGATCCAATAGAGGTGCTGATATATGCAAGATGAATTATTTGTGTCATAAGATACGCCTTAAGATGCTGGAAATGGAAATCATTCATCATGTCATACCACCACCATCTCGTACATATTTCAGTCATATTCAGACCCAATAGTGATGCTGATTTCTCCTGGATGAATCGTGGTCTTGTGGTACCATTGGTTTGTGTCCACTATAACTGCAATAATTAAACATAAGAAATAAGAATAAGAACATACAATTACATTTGTCACTGAATTCAGATCACATGGCTTGTTGCACTTTTGAGCAGTTTAGGGAATTTACAAGTCTTCTAGCAGAAGATAAGACTTTTGTACATTGTTTTACAGATGTTTTAGCCATTGTTTGATTTGGCTAAATCCTGTTTAAGTGGTGGGTTAACCAACAATTAACAATGCGAGGACATTCCTGAACCTCGTCGACTTTGAAGTTGATTTGAAGTGACCGCCAATTATCACCATTTGATATTTAATACCAGCAATGTGGAAAAAGAGAAATAATGTAGCACCAAAATAATTACCCTTTTACTGAAGGTGCAAAGCAAGCCATACCTCTGCTTCTGGATATCGTTTGAAGTCAAATGATATATCATTGTAAAGCTTATGATATATATTTTCTAAACATGGAAGAAAACAAATTTGACCAGGAGCCGACTTTACGAGCGTTTCGTCGTGGACGGTCACATATTTGGATTCAACTGTCTAAAAAACATCGTCTGTTTTCAGGAAAATAAATAGTCTATAATTTCCACCAGTACTACCACCACTAGTTTGCACCAATAAAGTACCCCATGATCAACAAAGAATTTCTCAGAGCATGATACGTTATCGTAAAAAGATATTTAAATGCAGTATATCATTTGTGGTTCTTTTGCCTGTTCCTCTATAGACATTTCGATTCATCATCATAGTCACAGTACAAGCAAGTAAAAAACTGCCAGCCATATTTTGAATGTTCGCAATCGTTCTCGGAAATATTGTACCCAATTGAAAATCTCACAAAATAATCTGTATTATTTTGATGCAAGAGATAACGTGTAAGAATAACAGCATTGTATAAGTAGGTCATCTTTTTATGAAGCTTTGCTGCGAGCAATGTTGTAGGATGTGAAAGATCTTAGACAAACTGAACTGATTATCTACATCTTAAATATAAGGGACAGGGGTGCCAACAAAGCGCAAATAATTCCTTATTTAGTCTTAGACGAGTTCAGCCTAGAGCTCCCCATCAGTGTTCGCGATCCGCCGTGCAAAGTGTCCCAATGTTGTATGATTTGAAAGATCTTAGACACGCTGAACTGATATCTTAAAGGATATTGTGCCGACAAAGCGCAAATAAGTCCTTCTTTAGTCTTAGAATATTTCAGACGGGATTTTCCCATTAGTGTTCGCGGAACAGAGTGCCATTATTATGTGGTCAATACACTTACTAATATCTCCTTTGTTGACAGTGACTTCCACTGCTTGACAAACGTCTTCACATTCAGGTGGTGGTATCAGCTGCCATGTTTTCTTGCCTGAGATCTGTGCTTGCCATGATGGCTTGTCAACATTATCAATCTGTCAGAGAAAAACATTAACAAAAAATAAATGATGACTACAAACTACAAAATTATGATTTGACTTCAAGATCTTCTGGATCAAATGTGTGCCTCTCTTGCACATATATCTTTCAATATTCTCCTCAGTATGGTGAGAGACGGTATATAGTTTTGTTCTTCTCGACATTTAGTTGTTGATACATTATGCAGTGGCAATTTGCTGCATAATTTCAGTCTAGTGCTAATAAGTGCATTGCACGAGGCACTAGCCAATGAGAAAAAAACTGTAATTTCTAATGCTAATTTCTAGTGTGCATTTCTAAATAAGCTTTTCAATGGAAGCAATCAAATGACTTTTGCTTGCTTCCATGCCCTTTATGTTTGTTTGTCCTGTTTTCACCTTTTAGTTATTTTTTGTTTGTATTGTATGTAGGGCTTCCCTTTAATGTATAATGTAGTGCTTTTTGAGCACAATTGGGTACTGCCTGTACTTTTGCCAAATGTAATAAATAAAAGTTGAGATGAACATGGCAATGCTCTAAAAAGTAAGTATATGTGTTGTAACCACGTTAATAATACAACAATTGCGCTAATATCACTTAAGTCCCATGAATAATTTTTATTGCAGAAATATCACTTTTTGACATTTTTTGTGCTAATTTGCATACAAAGTAATGACAAAATTAGGCGCGACGATTCACCAATGATTCATGTATAGCGAGGACCAACATCACCTATCATCCCATCAAATTTTGCCTCGCCAATGAGAAAAATTTAAAATTTCATCTTTCATTGGTACTGTACCTTAGACCTTGGCATGTCCTAATCAACATGATCAAAGTAAACATCTAAAAAAAAATAACTAACCCCCCTTAAATAATGGTCATTATTCAAAAGGGGCCATTGTATTGCAAATCTGTAAAATGCGTTGGAAGCAGAATTTATTTCTGCGCATTTTGACACCTCATTTGATACGATAGCCCAGCAAAACAACAAAACACCGGTCAATTTAATATAGCGAGGTCCTGATTTGAAAGTTGCACTTACATACAAATTTTTTACAATACAAAAACACTCAGATATCATTACACAGATTTCCTTCCATTACACTGAATGCAAAATCAATAGAATATACTGCAACTTTCAAATCTTGGTCTACATTGATTTGAATGTACGCTGTGACGTCAATATTTAGTCAATTGCTACAAATGAGGTGTCAAAATGTGCAGCAATAAATTCTGCTTCCAACAACATTTTACAGATTTGTAATACAATCACCTGTTTTTTAATAATGGCCATTATTTAAGGGGGTCAGTTACTTTTTTTGAGATGTTTATATTTGCATTGAGCGTACAAACGCCTCACCTCAAAGTGCTAACTACTATCGGACTAATCTACTAAGTGTGATACTTGAGTGCTGTAATGCTTACTTTTCCGTTTACATCATAAGTCACTTTGTTGAGTTCTATTTGAATCAAGTATTTGATCAATAGCAAATCATGTTAGTTGAGTGTCACGTTCTAAAGTCATCTGATAAATGAATGAAAATTACTAGCCTGCTACGTGTTTGACGTGGTTTGGGCAAGATATTTGATGGTATCTTGAAGAAATGTAAATGATAATTATTTTCAACCTTTCAACCCATATTTTGTATTTCTGTTCATGGGGCAAGTGCACATTTCCCTTTGTGTTTGGGGAATCCAGAAAACAATATTTCCACACATACATTTTTTTTAATTCAAAACACTTTTCTTATAGACTTCTTTACAAGCGAGATGAACTCAATAACACATATTGAAATCAATTTCTATTTTTCCTACAACTGGTTTTCATCAAGTTTGAAAACGTAACCATGTTTTTAAGA
This sequence comes from Amphiura filiformis, assembly GCF_039555335.1. Classification (NCBI taxonomy): domain Eukaryota; kingdom Metazoa; phylum Echinodermata; class Ophiuroidea; order Amphilepidida; family Amphiuridae; genus Amphiura; species Amphiura filiformis. The sequence continues at coordinate 2,043,675 of NC_092638.1, read as the reverse complement.
TAAGGATTTTAAATCTAAAATCATTTTTCAAAAATTCAGTTAAATTTGGTCCATTTTCAACATGAGGTCCACAATATTGGCCATCAGTTGTTTTTTTGCAACTACGGTGGCAATTCAGCAGCAGCTTCATATCCATTTATATTCAATATAATTATTTTCTCAACTAAATCAGTGCTAATAAATCCAGATTGATAAGTTGTAGTTAGGTCAAAATATATATTTTAAATCCTTCTGACCAGAAGAATAATTATGTTACATTAGGTTTTAACCAAATCGGAGCAATTTTGAATTTTGACCCCTGTGCATTCTTTGACCTTGGCTATCCATTGGACACCTTTTAGATTCTTTTTCTCTCAAACACCAATTTAGGCTCTCATCAAAACACATTGGATTTGTTGGGTACACATATCGTCGGCAGAGTGCTACACTATCGTAAGTGCAATAGAATGTAATAGCTGCCTTTTGTAAAACACATATTGTTTGCAGCACAATCCCCTCATTGTAAAGTGTTGATGTTCTGTATTACTTGCCTGATGGCCACTAAGCTAACCCAAGATATCAGCTTTACATGTAGTACATGTAGTTGGGTGTTTTTCTAGTGTTATTGGTTAAAAGTAAGTACATTTATTGAAATGTTGCAAATGGCAGCTATTGCATTCTACTGCACTTACGATAGTGTAGCACTCTGCCGACGATATCCACACTCCATAACCATGATAACATGAGAATAATTCTGGGGTATGATTATTGAAATTTGGCTGATGCACGCTCCTTACATATACTCATACTTGAGGTCAATTTTGGGGCTATGATTGTTGAAGAGAGGTAATTGGAATGTGGCATTAAAATGAGAGTATTTTAGTTCTTAGTGTATTAGAGCGGACATTTAGTTACTGTTCACCTATTTCATATGTCTCTGATTGTTTTAATGTTTCTATCAACAAAGAAAAGTTGAAGGTGTTTAATGATCAAATTTCTACCTGACATGCACCTGTTGCATGTTCCAAGTTAAACAGATATAAACAAGTATCAAATTCCATTGCAAGAGTGCGTTCACATGCTACAAATAGGCTCTTCAATCTGAGATACTTCGTTGTGGTTCACAAAGGTTTGAATCAAAGGGTGTTTCAATAAAAACGCAACCCAACTTTAACACTTCTATTTGCAGATTTATGTATATTCTGTGTCAGGTGTTGTTTTCTGCTGACAGTTTGGCCAGAAACGTTCTGGCTTATTCAAAGCGTTGAAAGTTGATCCATTTGCTCGGTGCGGGAACCTTGACCCGGATGTTTTGATTTTCCCAGAAGTGGTACTCCTGTCTCCAGCGTTGGTCTTGAGCAGAGGATCAAATATGTGACTCAGCAAGAATGTGCCCTCGTCTCTATTCATGATGATAAAGCCAAAAGGTTTCTGCCAAAACTGTCAGTAGAAAAACGCAAGTTTTTCATTTGGTCTTGACAAATGAACTCAGAATAGCTGATTAATTAACAGACCTGATTAACCTCTTCAATCACGCTGTGTAATTAGCCGTTGCATGCATATGGGTCAAAAGTCTGATCATTAATTGGCAAATTTGTCCCACTAAGAGGAGAAAGAGTATTCATAAAGGACTGATTATGTTTCCATCCCTGTATCCTCTTTGAAATTCTTGCTTTAGAAATATTCTTATATTTAGGCAAAATGAGTCCAAATCTAAGGCACTTGGTAAATATTAATATTCTTAACTTACATGAATATCAGCACCAGGCCCTGGACCACCCATAAACATCCAGTCTAAGGCACTTGACTCTGATGTTGGTGGTATGAAGTAAGGTCTCTCATAATGTTTTCTTAGTTCTGTTTGGACGCGCTGATCACAGTTACTCCTGTGTGGAGATAAAAAAGAAAACAAAGTGAATGCTATTAATTAATAATCGTAATAGCTACTTACATTAGATTAAAAAAACTTCAAAAGCAACAGAATGATGGAGGTACCCAAAAGGGCCTGACGGCCCGGGCTATCACCTTTACACTGAAAACAAAAAGGCTTGAAACATTGCGTACAAGTTACATTACACAAAATGAGTAAATACATTGTACAACATCGCTATCATGTTTGCTTTTAGTGTGGCGTACACTGTAGCAATTCTGTTTGATCTATAGTATCTAGCATTGAGACATATCTCCAACAATAGAAAACATACGAAATAGAAGCAATTGCCTTGTCTGATGTCAAGATCTTAGAGACATTCAACGGAGCTGCTTTTGAGATCCTTTCCAAATAATACAGACTCGCGTCTCCGTACAACACATCTCATTCAAACTCACGTAGGCATAATTTGCAACACCTGTCTGAAATGTAAGATACGTTATTCGAATCCCAGAATTCATTTTTACATGATGAGATGTGTGGTATTTACCTATTACCCTACAATACGCAGACACAATATTGCATTGATCGGAATTCTTTGCAGTATACCATTCAATCAGGGACAATATAATTCAACACAAGCGTCACAAATTGCAATTTCATTCCCTTGAGAAAAACCTCCTGTACAAAAACTTCAGTGCTTTGTTGTATTTCATCAAGAAAACAAGATGTATAAACTATAAAATGAGAGAGAAGATATCCAAATTAGATTCAAGATTCATCAGAGGATTAATTCACAAAAAATCGATCACACATATCCCAACTGAAATTAGATTAACCGTTACAACTGACAACACGACTAGAGTCAACAATCTACTTTACCTAAGTAGTTTTTTTAGTGTAATAAAAAGTGACAATTTCTTATGAAATAGTGTTCATCTTGATAATCGTAAACCCATTCCATACGATTAAAATTCTTATTTCTTATAATCCATGTATTTATTAATATATTTTTCAGTGTTCTTGGTATTTTTGACAGGGACATATTTTCCCGTTATTTTTAGGTTAGGCTTACTTTAAGATTAAAAGATTAAGAGAGATTAAATTTGGTGCCTTTCAGCAAGACTTTAGTCATGTTATGATATATTTGCAGGGAGTTACCAATATCCACGAATCTCTCATGCTATAACTGTCTCTTCCCTCTGTACTCGCTCTCTCTCTCTCTCTCTCTCTCTCTCTCTCTCTCTCTCTCTCTCTCTCTCTCTCTCTCTTTCTCTCTGTGCTTTCTCTCTAAACTTCTTTTTCTCTTTCTACTTTCTTCTGTCTTCCTCTTTCATCTCCTCTGCCTTCTCCTCTTCCTTTTATTCTCTCTCTCACTCACTCTTCTGTTCTGTCCTTTAATTCCACTGTCTTATCTCTCTCGTTCTCTCTCTCCCCCTCAGTCCTCTCTCATCCCACATTTCTGCCCCAAATTAGAGGAGTTAAAAACATCTTATGTTATTAATGCATTAAATTCAGGACAAGTGGTTTATCTAGTACATAGGGGCTGTAGGTCTCACCTATTTGTACTGTTATTATTTTCATTGTGGTCGCCCGAGACATTCATTTAGGTTCTCTTATGAGCTTTTATTCAGTTAATGTTTTGAGAGCCGAGTCTACATTGAACTAAAGTATTTATGTCTTCACTAAATGCTTTCAGAGTTGCCAGGGAACAGAGAAATACACAAACAAAATAAATAAATGTTCTTTCTTGTCCATTAGAGACTCTATGAATTCCTTTAAACTTATAATATCAAATTAAGTTCACGTTAAGTTTTATGATAATCAATAAAATAATAAAAATAATATATCACTTTGATTTTGAATCAAATAATGACAATCGTTATACGACGTACATATCGTTATGAACACGGCAGAGTTCCGAATCCGCAAAATTGCTGTTCTGAGTAAACGGCGTTTGAAAATCTTGGTACCTTTCCATTGGTCCTTCTAAAAATTTAGAACATTCGTGAGCACTCATTTGAAATGTATATTATAGAAGTGAATGTACACGAATTATTGGCAATACTTGCATGTTCTGAAATAATCGATATATTCCTGAAACGCGTTTTAACAGCTTTATGCTGTATCCAAATCCAAAATGTCTCTACCACTGCGCAGAGAGAGGTCGAATACGCATTCATCTACGTGTAAACCATAGCACGCATTCTTGATTTGGGGCTTTTGTGTAGAAATTACTGGTTGTCCTAAGGCTATGTAGACTAAACTTGCTATATAAGTTATAAATAGTCATCCCTGTAAAAAATAACAATATTGGCCTTTATTTTGCGTATGATTTTCCGTGATTTTCCCATTTTCACGGGCGCGCACTCACATTATTAAACCACAGAGATATCATGTGGGGAATGTTTGTTCTTATTTGGTATCACTGGGTAGAAGATATCAAATATAAGATTTACAATTAATTTTTGGTGGAAATAAAAGATAACCTGAAACATAATCATAAGCATACAAAAAATCAATTTGCTCAAAATTCTCGATTCGTCACTCTGCCGAATTCATAACGAAATAACCTAAATTTGGAAACTTTTTGTGTTCCAGTTTTCATTCTATTTTGTTTAACAAAGCAATCAAATACTGCCCTTTTGTCTCATTTTACCATACCTGACTATATTTTACACAGCCACTGTTTTACAATGTAATAAATCAGTCGCAGGTGACGGGATAACACTTAAAGAAGTTAATTAGATTTTTCAGATCAATCGTTTTCCTCATCTCACAGATCATTGCACATTGTCCATATGTAATTGCGAATGTACTTAGTATTTATGCATAATTTAATGCAACATCGTTGCTTCAGTTATTTCAAAAATATCTCCCAGCTGAAGACTGACGGTTTAAGTCGCAACGTCGGTTCTGTCAAATAGGTTTGTCTGGTTGACCAGATTAAGATTAAATCTTAATTTCAACATAATCAGATGAATGAGAGTCTATACAATTTCTTTAAATATCAGCATATCATAGATATCATAGATATGACATAGTTTTGTATCCGCAGTATGCTTGCACACTTTGAGAATATAAAAGCCCATTATTGGCTTTTGCAAATTGACTGATTCACATGTACTTCTCTTTATGGGTATACGATGTATTGTTGGTCAAAGCAGCCAAAACAAAAAGTAGTTCGCAGCATATTGCGAATGGTAGTGAGCTTTAGCAAAAATTGCATTGCTCAATTCGTAGCGAGCGTGTAGAAGAATTCAAATATCACAGACATACTTTTGTAGGTCCTGTGGTTTTTGAGTTATGTCGTAAAGAGGGCTGAAACAACAATACTTTTGTAAAACGTACATAACTCATTAACAACAATAAATTAAGCAAGTTTTCAAAGTATATGATTTGTAGAATGAACTTTTGCAAAACACCAAAGTGTTATTTTTCAATAATATATTGATTCAGATAATAAAATGAAAATGAAATATTTCGGCGTAAAAATGGTGTAATAATCGGATTAACTATCACAACAATTAGGCCAATCAAATTAAATAATCACCCACCATTAATTGTCACAGAAACCAATTAATCACCATTCATTTTAGAAAAGTGTATTAAAGAACACATTAAAATTCTCCAAAAGTCCAAGTAGTGGAACAGTGCCTAATTTACATTAATCCAAAATGGCCGCTTATGCAGGGGTGAAATTTAAAATTTGGTCAATTGTTGTTAAGAGAGATTTTCTGAGAAATACCGATGAAATGGGAAAAAGGCGGAAGATGGGGGTCAGCAAATTTCAACCATATTTTGGCAATTTAGTAAGTTTGGATAAGTGTTTACAGTAATCAGGTTTAAAAATCTGGTATACCCCTCCTAGGAAATATGGGACCCCCTAAAATATGCCCCTAACACACATTTCCCTAACTTGTAAAATACCGTTTTATACCATTTTTGAGCAATAGTTTGGCGCCTAAGACGACCATTAATGAAATTAAATTTTTGTACACGAAATCTTTCATCCTTCATCTTCTTGAAAAAATATAAAACAATAAATATTTATATTGGGATGTTCCATTTATTTACAGGGGAGGGGGCCAATATTTCACATTTTACAACTTTTGAAAAAAACTGAAATATCCCTCTACTTTGTGACGTCATTGAAAGAGTTCCCCAATCTTTTTCAAATTGTTCATTACAGGAGAGAAGCTCTGTACATAGGTTATTCATATGATGCAATAAAAATCATGGAGACTTCTTTACTTTTCAGAAAACACAAACATGTATTTCCCCAATATATGGCATTGGTATAATGATGTTGTATATTACACCAACATCAAAATGTATGATCTTTTCACTGTATCAGTCCCTTACCTTGAGTCAATAGTCAGTTATTGCTTTGAAGAGGTGATCACCACATTTAAGAATACAAACCAAGTATATGGGTGCTTCTCTTTTACAGCACATTGGTAAAATCCCCAGTAAATAATGCTCCATGAACTCCCAAACGCGCATTTCAGTGACTTGTAAAATGCGGTTTTATACCATTTTTGAACAATAGTTTTGCACCTAAGACGAGCATTTATGAAAGTAAATTTTTGTACACCAAATCTTTCATCCTTCGTCTTCTTAAAAAAGCATAAACAACAAATATTTATATCGGGATATTCCATTTATTTACAGGGGAGGGCCATATTTCACATTTTACAACTTTTGAAAAAATAAGTGAAATATCCCTCTACTTTGTTCCCCAATTTTTTTCATATTGTTCATTACAGGAGAGAAGCTCTGTACATAGATTATTTATATCATGCAATAAATATTATGGAGACTTCTTTACTTTCCAGAAAACACAAACATATATTTTCCCCATAAACCGGTATGGCATTGGTATAATGATGCTGTATATTACACAAACATCAAACGTATGATCTTTTCACTGTTGATCAGTCCTTTATCTCGAGTCAGTTATCTTGAGTCAGTTATTGCTTTGATGAGTTGAGCACCACATTAAGAATACAAACCAAGTACATGGGTGCTTCTTTTTTTACAGCATATTGGTAAAATCACCAGTAAATAATGCTCCATGAACATATAGGCCTATATTTTAGCGTTATCACGATTATTATGATGATCACAAGCTCCTATTCTGACTTTTAATCATTTTACATGTATCAGCACTTTGGGTATAGGAACTAGGGCCCATGACACTTGGGGGGGGAATCATAATACTAGTAGTGGGCTTTAATTGGTCATGTCTTGTCTTTCTTAGGGCAGGTGTGGGGGTGTGCGTGTATGTGTTTTATTTGACTTAGGCCTATCTCAACATGAAATGAAAAAATGGTCTGGGGTCCACAAAAAGGGTGGGCCTACCGGGCAAAAAATCCATTTTGACCAAATTTACCCTTTTTTTACTCTACACTTTGAACCATGCCCGTAAACCTCATATTATAGAAAAAAGCTAGACAACAGTTTTAAAATTACATAACAATATTGATATTAATGATGAAATAGAAAAATAACATACTGTTAAAAATGAAACATGTAGATAAATTGTTTGCTCTTTGTTTTACATTTTATATTTTGGTTTATTCTATATTTTTGATATACAGTGTAAGCTATTCGAATAATAATAAAGGGAAGGCAGTTTCCATGGCAACAACCATTTATACTCATTCAGTCATTTTTAAGCGAATTTCCCCCGTAACATTTGGTAAATTTTCTTTTAAAATTTTCCAAAAAATTGCCCTTTGGATATAAATGGCTGTTGCCATGGAAACTGGAAACTGCTACAGGCGCAGGCATAATCTGCTGCTCGATCCACTCGGAAGGTTCCATCCCCATTATCATCAAGATAAACCCCACTATGCCATCTTTTGTTGCCTCCCTTATTCCAGATGACAGCAACAATATTTTTCTGTGACCTATGACCTCTTGAAATTCATAAGTACTCTTTAGGCATAAAATGCATGTTTTTAGTATTTGGGGAATTTTGACCCATTTTCATATTACTTGCATTACAAACGTTTGTATTACACTTTATGTTATTGATATACATGGATTCTTTAATTTTAGGCTACATATATTAGGAGAATTCAAAGAGAAGACAGTTTCCATGGCAACAGCCATTTATACTAATTTTAATTCCCCAGTGAATTGAGCAAATGTCCCGGTAAATAAAACATGCTATTTTATTAATCACTCAAATGGATATGAAATTATTTAATACAAGAAAGGTAGACCTTCTCCGAATTACTGCGAACGGAGCCAGTTTTGATAATAGTTTTGGTATCAAAATAGTAGCGTCACTTTTCAACAGTTTCAATAAAAAATCTGATTCTGTAAAGATAGCCATGAAATTAAAGCTTAAGGGCTCGGATAGGGATGTTTTTAATTATTTTTTGGGACCTTAGAACATTTTGAATACGAGGAATGTCCTTCTGATATTAAATAATGTAAAATATATATATTAAATTCGCGATATAATACACATTTTATGGCAAATTATTAAAAGTTTATACATTTTTTAAAATTTAACAGTCCTCAAAGTAAAGTGTATAAATATGATGATATGTACTTAAGGTGGTACTACACCTCTTGATAAATTTGTGACTATTTTTGCATTTTTCTCAAAAACTAATAAGACACTGGTAACAAAAGTTATGTATATTATAGGGGCAAGGAATCCAGTTACTACACTGGAATTTCAGTGACTCAAGATAAGTAGTTATTGATTTATTGATCAAATATTGGTTTCCCTCATTTTTGACTGTAACTCCACAACTGTTGTCTGTGCTGAAATAAAATTTTCAGTGCAGTAGTTAGTACTCCTTGCCCCTATAATATACATATCTTACTTGTAACCAATGCGCTATAATTTGTGAGAAAAATGCAAAAATAGGCACAAAATTGGCCAAGGGTGCAGTACCACCTTAAGGCCGACAATCAATTGACAATGTTGACCTTAATCTGATATAGATTTTTTCCCCAAAACACCAAAGCAGGTTAGGTCTTTTTGGGAAAAATCCGAGCCCTTAAATGAAAAGGTATTCTTTATTTAATACAACTAGAGAGGATGTAAAAATTGAAAAATATTGCCACGCATGGTAGAAAATGCCACTTAAAAGTGTTGATTTTTATGCAATATGCTGGAGAGAGAGAGGAGGGGAGAGAGAGGAGGAGGAAGAGAGAGAGAGAGCACTCATAGGAACCTCAATACAAATCCCAAAATCAATTGAATGTGAACAGCATGATTGGTATTTCAAAAATTAAAAATCATAGATAGATAAGCATTTTTATGTTAATCATAATAACACCCCTACTTGATGAATGTATCATTCCAATATTACTATTGTCTTTGTTGTTCACTACATGTGATAGAAAATAAGTGTAGGCTATATCTACCTTGGAAGAAAGAGATAATATTCATTTGAGGATGCATATAAGCATGATGCAATTTTTAAATCAAAACAAAGGGAATTTTAGTACTAACACGGGGTATTGACACCCAACAAATAATGGAATAGTCCTTTTCTAAGCATTTCTACAGCAAAATTTAGGGCCCAATTTTATTAGGCAACAGTATTGTTGATGTTGTTTACTTCTAATATGCTCACTTTTTATCCAATTTCTTTTCAAACATGGAAAATCACCGAACATGGGTGTTATAGCTTAGAAATATCGCGGTTGCATTTTCTGAAAAAGGGCATAAAATAAGATGTGCTCATTTTAAAACAGAAAAAGTCTCCATGATTTTTATTTGCTCAATTGTTTGGCCTATATTTACTTTATCCAACATATCAATAACTTTTACAAAAATTTTTGGGAACTCTCACAATCATCTTGTAAACTTGGCTTCAAAATTGGGATTTTTAACATTTATAACATTGCTGAAAAGGCCATTACACCCTCTCTGAAAATGGAACAATCCAAACTTTTTCTAAAGAATTTGTAATTGCTCTGTCGAGACAAAATGTGCATAATTACTGTGAAGTATAAATAAATTGTCTGCAAATTGGTGTTATTACGTGGCTCTAGTCGAAAGTTAGCGCAAATTTCGAAGTTTTTGTGTCTGAGAAGACAATCTCACGGGTTCATTTTGAGGGGGGTCCAGTATCTCCCAATGGGGGGTCCTCAAAATTTTTTAATACCTCCACTGTTAATACTCATGGACACATGTTTGATTGACAAAATATGAACAAAATTTGCTGACCCCCATCATCCACCTACCATCTGAGTCTATCGGATAAACTCTCTTAAAAACCATTCCAATGTATTTCTTTCGTCGTAAGGATTCAGAAAAAGTATAGTTTGACCTATCTCCGATTCTTGAGTTATGGGGAAAAGGTCAAAAACGTGTCATAACACATATCTCTCATGAAATAGCTTTAAGGGGGTACTACACCCCTGCCCAATTTTAAATTGATAACTACTTACTTTGAGTTGCCGAATTTTCAGTACAAAAGTTGTAATCCTTGCCCCTATAATATACATATCCCAGCAAACACAACAACGTTTTAAAAACGTTTTAAATAAGTTATATTTTGGCTTTTGGTTTAGGTAAAATGTTTTAATAACATTAAAATGTCGGGTTATATAAAGGTCATGAAAACGTTTTAAACGTTTTGTACGAAAACACACTACAGCAATATTTTAAAAATGTTTTCAAACTGTTGTTGTAAACTATTTTTGCAAACATATTTGGCCAAATATTTTGTCAACACTTAAATAACATGATGTTAAAATATTTGCATCCAGCAAACACAGAAATGTTCTTAAGATGTTTTTTACAAAACGTTTTAATAACATTTAAATGTCGGGTTATATAAAGGTCATGAAAACGTTTTAAAAACGTTATTGCAAATATTTTGGGCAATCATTTTTCACAAAATATTTTTTCAACCCCAAAATAACATTCTGTTTAGAATGTTTTGTATCAAGTTTTCATAACTGTTTTTGGAATGTTATTAAACGTTTTCTGTAAAACATTTTCTGTTTGCTGAGCAGTAGATAATCAAAAAATGTTTTTTAATTTATGAAAACGTTTTATACCTTTAGTATACCCTTTATATAACCCGACATTTAACGTTTTCTGACAACCTTTTATAACCTTTTGCGAATGATGTCGAAAACGTTGTGTGTTTGCTGGGATCTTACTTGTCGCCAATGTGCTATATCTTTTGCGAAAAATGCAAAAATAGGCACAGAATTGGCCAGGGGTGTAGTAACTTAACTTGTAAACAAAGATAAATGATCAAATTATATTACTCAGGGCACATACTAGTATACACTGCATAATTAATTTGAAACACTTACAATTTTGACCAAAAGTGACATTTGGTTAAAATAAGTGCACGATATATAAAACTAAGTTCCATAGAAGCTGAAACATTCTTGTCAGAGCAAAATATTCAAATCATTGCAACAAATTGCTATTACTTATGACCTTAGACATCTCCATAGTCCACTTGCCCATTTTGCATACTCTGGCTATTACATAAAGCATAAAACTCTGATTTATATTGATTTGTGTGCAACTGATAGATTTTCACATCTGTATCTGATCTTTTCAGTCACCGCACTCCCTCTGTTTGTTAACTTCCCAAGTGGACTACTGACTTTGCCTTGCGGGTAAGATTTTTAACACGGGACTCTATGGAGAGTTAGGCCAATTTCTGGCCTAACTAAAATTGGCCATGATGTAATGCATCTTTAAATGAATCTGCCTTGTGATTGGTCGCCCATATCTCGCTATGGTTTAAATCTTCCGGGCCCGCGCCATTACCATTAACTACATAGACTGCGCTGCATTCCTTTTTTTTTTTTTTTTCTTTTTTTTTTTGATAAACAATTCATACGTTTCCATGCATGAAACCATTTAAAATCTATGACGAAACACATCACATCTCCAGTGACTGCCCTGCCCAGAGCAAAAGGACTGCGGTAGTTGGATATGACCTGTGTGACCCACCATATCTTAACACATAGACTCAACCTCTTTCATCTCGAATCTGAGATGAATGTTAATGAAGTAAAATCAATGTGGGTGGTAAATCTTAACCATGCAATAACAGACAGGCAAGCATACATGTTTATGCATTAGCCCAACCCACTGTGTTCACTCAGTATTCTCATCTTCTCTAGACTATGATAAAGATTGATAAACAAGTATGCTTGACAGTGTGTTTTTAGAGAGCAAAGTCCCGAGGGTAAAGTTCTGCTTAAAATTCAAAGTCCATAGTCGGAGTTTCGGGTTCGCTATCAATAAACTGGTAGATTCCAAAATCAGAATTGTTCAGTATTAAATTAATTAAATTAAAATTAAATTTTGGATTTATAAAGCGCCTTTCTCCAGATCTTAGAGGACTCAAAGCGCTGTAATTTCGCTGCAATGGTGAATCATCACAATCAGATCGCATCAACTAAGTTGCTGCCGAACGGCGCACACCTATCCGCATTTAGATTGTAACATCCACCAATTATCTGTGCAGCTCCCCAAATTCCATTGGGTGAAGGAAGTTTTGATAACCAAACAACTAATCACCGATTTTTGCGATACAGGAGGAAACCGGAGATCCCGGAGAAAACCTGCGAGAGCGAGCATGGAATCGGGATAAACCAAGTGCACATGAGTCCTTGGGCCGCGCCGGGGCTTGAACCCGGGACCTCAGTGGTGCAAAGCGAGGGAATTACCGCTGCACTAACTCGCCCTCCCATTAAAGTGAGCCATTATAATTATGCAAGATAATGTTGCATTCAATTACTTTTATTGTCACTAATCATCTGATATTTTTAACTCTTTATGACCATTTTACTATTGAATACTTTAATTTTAATAAACATCAGTATAATTTTGAGTTCAACGAAATGGGTTCATCATGACTAATAATAACATATTTTTAATAAAATTCGACCTTTGCTAAATATAACACTCATACTCAGAAAAGAACTTATTTGTTCTTCGCTAAAAGCATGTTGAATTAAATCCATCAGAAATCCATCAGAAACAGATTAAATTAGCAGCAAAAATCCTGCATGATTGATGACTCTTTTATGTTAGACTCCTTCCGTGCATATGTTGACTAAAATTGATTGGATGTGTTTTTGACACAAATACTCCGGAAACTAGTCGTGTAATGGCATAAATAAGCAGCACACAATAAAAGCCTATGCGTGCCTATACAGGCTGTAAGACTTGTATGAGTGATTATGATTGTAAATTGATAACCAGGGGTTCCCAAAGCAACGTGTTTTCATCTCAATTTTGGCAGTAAGGTCCAGTCTAATTATAGGGATGACCACTGTCAATAGAGTTTCCACTAGAACGATTTTTCATTTACTGTGTGCGTGCACTCACACACGTATTGTCTATGGAGAAACTGATCGATACAAGAAATCCCAGGCCTGTTAAATGGCGTACATACTTGTTTTGATCCAAATATAGGCCTATATCAGGGCGTTTCAAGAAATTCCTGATTCCACCAGAAAACATTAACCAAACTTTTTCTTGTTTGGTCAGTAAATAGAGAGGACCTTCCTTCATGACGAGATCAACTTTTTTAATGAAAAATTTAATGAGATGAGAACTACAACAGGTTGAAGTGACACAGTACGACGATACTCTCGAAGAGAGGAATGTACTCACCGGTAGAAGAAGACACCATTCCGTGCATCATGTGTTCAAACGCAATTATCTCCGAATTTGGAGTGAATCAGACAAGCAAACTGACATACTCATAAAATTTAACTATTTTTGAAGACAAAATGTGCAGGATGTTAAGAAATTTAAGAATGTTTAAGCCTACCGCGGCCCATCTCAAATCATGCACTTCCCCGTGCACTTCTCACTACCATGTCCATTTCATATGCTATCCATCATGGCTTCCATGCACACACAGTGTATTGCTCAATGTAGTAAAGATAACCTTTGAGTTGGAGCAAATTTCTCAACATTGGTAGTGATTAATGTTACCAAACTTATGCCATGATGAAATATAATAATTTTTGAAGATAAAATGTGCTGACCTTAAAAGATTGAACAATGTTTAAGACTACCGCTATTCATTTGAAATAATGCACTTATTGTTCATCTCCTCTATGGAGATATTTTCCATGGCGGCCATCTATGATCATGCTTGAGGTTTCACCAAACAAACCATGGGTTTTGAGGTCTTATATTTTTTGTTGTATGTCAACAAAATCGATTAAATTTTCAGGATGATCTTATTTTCATGTTGTTATAAGCAAATATAATGTTCCAGATAACGCTAATTAATAAATACATTAAGAAAAAGTACCTTAAAGTTGCACTTTCTGTTAGTATTCCTATTTGGACTTTAACTTTTTAACATGTTCTAGCAGCCCTATATAAAACCGTGACACTCGAAAGGCCATATCTCTGGAATGAAACGTCCGATTAAGATTATTTAAACGCCAAAATGTTTCTTTCATCAATTCCCAGCCAATAAGTTAGGTCTGAATCAATTTAAAAGTACTTCAATTTTTAGTGGACATGCCTACTAATTATAGTCCAACGTTTTTGCATGTGTTTTTTGTTGCAGCAAATACCATTATTTTCTGCTCTCTGTTGCAACTTGGTTTTCGGCTACAAATGAATGTTTAACGTTATTTGGGGCTCTGTTCGGCTTCCTAAAATCTCGAAGTGCAACAAATATTTGCTGCAGTGGTAAATTACCTCTCCAACTGTTGTAACAGCAAAAATCACGCAAAATGACATCAACAAATATACTGGCCCTAAAACGCTAACAATTCTTGTTGTTGTTTTTTCCGTTGTTACTCATAATAAAGTCTTGTGACCAATCTTTTATCTCACAATTGCCATGTCGACATGTCATTTGGGGCTAAAACCCATTAGGATGGACTGAACGTTAATCTTAATATCAAATCAGTTTTTTTGGATTGTGTTTCACCTCCAAACAAGACGCAATTATCTGAGGGCTGTGACTGTGATATTGTGTAGGTTCGGTCACTAGTGCATTTTATGACACAAACGCACTGAGTCTTTTTACACAAGTTTTTGGTGTCTCCACAAAATGAACCAAAATGGCAAGATATGTAAGTTGCTTTGGCGCACAATTTAGTTTAGATTAAATTTGATAAAACAACAAAGATTTTACACTCATTATTTTAATTTTGACTCTCATTGTAATTTGAATTTCTGTTAATTCCTGCATTTGCCGGTATCCATTTCATTCATTTACTGAGGAAGGGGACATAAGTGGGTTGGAGTTTATGTTCATCACTACACATTTTTACTCTACTTTTCAAGTACTTTCATGGTACTGTATAACAGAATATTTTAGCTGTACACATTGTTCACAGAATCATCAATTGGGGTTTTTAAATTTGCGGTACTGAAATTAACCGTGTAAAGTGAAAATAAACAACTCACAAACATATCCTATTACACAGAACTTGCTTCTAATGGATTACATGTTACCATTGCACTTACGAGTGTCCTTATTTAGGACAAAGCACTTTACCAATTTATGACAAAGATGAAGCGAGTCGTTCCTTACCCTATTGACTCAAAAAGTACAAAAGCTGAAGCATTATACCGTAAAATAACAGAATATCACATACAGGCTTACTATATAATATAATCCAAAATAAAAATTGAGTACCTCAAACTATAACTGGTTGTGTGATTTGGGCAACCATACTTAACTTAAATGCTTCTCTGAGCCCAGACGTATTTTTGGCGAATCACAAAAAAAAAATTATGAGAATTGCAGAATCAATGTCTTGGGTCTCAGATTATTCAGAGTGAGTCAAACTTTAAACTCAAAACCTAAATGTGAAATTCCAGTTCCGGTTCTTAGTCCTAAAAATGATCATGGAGATTTAGGAAACGATAAATAAGAATTGCATCTTGACCACTGCATAAAATAGGGAACATAATTAACATAATGTTACATGCCCCCAAATTATGATAATATTCATTAAAAGTTTTGTATTTTGTCATCAAACATTAATTTTCACTTGTTGTGAGATTTATCTCAATTTGTTTATACATGGCATATTCTAGAAGGTTAAATGATTAAAAGTGATCAAAAAATGCATATCTAGTAATATGGAGAAAGTTCTGGAACATAATGGAATCAAATAGAACATGATTACCACAGCAGTAAGTGCTGCTGGCACGATGCCAAGAAATCACAGTGCAGCACTGTACACAGGTAAAGGATTGTGATTGGTTTGTGTTGAGGTAATGTGCTATTTTTAGAACTGTGTACAGAGTAATGAGTCTGATTGGCTTGTGGTGATTTCATGCACTATTTTGGGAAGTGATGTAATTAGATTAATCTAGAATCATAAGAAATAGTATAAAAAGGCCTGGGGATTGAATGATTGGCAGGAAGGAGAGGGAGGAGACTGAGTTGTAAGAGATAACTCTGTGAAATTTATGTTAGCCAGTATTGGTACAAAGTTACCATAATTGAAGTCTTCAAACTTCGGTTCGCGGTTCTTGTGTTGGAGAGAATTAAATACACCAAAGGCGGTAGTAGAGCCAATAGTGCTCAATTGTGCTGTCGACTTAGAGAAGCGGCAGACTGAAATATCTCCATCATCGAACTGTGGTATATTGCTGGTCTGACAGAGTCTGTCAAGTGGAGCAGAAAGCTTGCTCAAGAGATCTCTCCGAGAGAGGAGTTTACGGTCAACATAGAAGACCATTTGGAGAACACTAGCATAGCAGCTAGGATAGTGAAAATATTGTCACCAGGACTTTGGACTTGGATAGATAGGATCGCGGACATTGCCGGATCTTGGATCAAGAACTGAGACCATCAACAGAATATCATCAGAAAGTCAGCCAATCAAGATCTCCAGGCTTGGTTAAGTAATTATAGCTAAAGATATTCTTTGTATTAATTTTGATAATTGTTGTAATATTGTATAAGGATTTAATTGATAGCCATACTGCACTAATTAATAAATAATCATAAGTTGTTCTATGTAAGAAACAGTGAGTTTGTGTGTTTGGTGTTGCGTGAACCCGTAGCAGGTGATTTTGGCCTGGGTCATTTTAGTGACCATAACACATAAGTATAACAGGGCCAAAGAATTAACATAAATGTGTATTATTGACACCAAACTACACAACATAACTAACTGTCGAATTACGGAGGAGGCATATGTGACCCACAAAACCCAAAGCATGTAAAAATTTCACTTTTTGAAATTTTGATAAAAACTCTTTAAAATGATATCATGTTTCATTTTATTAATAGGCAATTGTAAAATAATCACCTTGTGTCTTAATAACATCAGTGTCACAACCAATGGCCCAAAAAAGTCAACTTCAAATATTTTTGAAGTATTTATTTCCAAACGATGATTGTTGTTATGTTCCAGATTTGTAACAGTTTCTGGGTTTGCAGAAACAGGTTACATCATACATGTGTATAAAATGCAGGCTACGCTAACCCAATAGTAATACATTATTAGCCCTGTTTTAAATCTGGGTATAGAACTGGCCCCCTTTACATTAATGTCACCCTTTGTTTACAACGATGACAGCAGGTGTTTTTGTAACTTGACACTGTTTGGCAGTTTTCTTGTAGTATACGTTCTTGGTAACAAGACCCAGGGATTTTTCTCATTTAATGAATTCACTGTATAATGCTATTAGGGGTGCCGGGTCACATACTAAACACACTTTGTGAAAAGCGTTATTGTAAGCGGACACTTTTGACCCATTTTCCTTGAGTATGTTGAGTGCGATGCGCGCTATGAGAAGAAAGGAAGAACTTCAACATTCGACCTCTGTGAATTAGTTAAGGCAATTTGTTGAAAAAGAAAATATAAGCTTCTTTAAATGAAAGTTAAAGGCCTATACTAAAACAAATTGTACTCCTTTTTCAAAGGAAGTTCCCGAATGAGCTATGCTAAGGTTTAACTTTTTGATTTGGCTTTTGTACAAATTGTAGATTTGCTAAATATATTTATTCTTGATGCATTCAACCCTACACGATTTATGGAAATTAAAACCACACTCTTAAAATTAAAATTACGTGTTCATTGAATTAGCGGTTTTGTGCTTCAGTACATTGCTCTTCTGTGCATCACTGCACTAAGACAAAGACTTTCATAAACACAACTTGATTGTAATGAGATACACGTTAATTTTTCTATTCAATGTAAAAGTAGATATTTTTGCACCCATTCATTTTGTGAACATATCTTCCACTTGATAATAAGATAATGTGATTTACAGACAATCAAAAACAATTGGGAATGTGATGTGTGTTTTAATTCACTTCATTTTAATATAATCAGTGATATAATCATCACACTACGTTTATCCATGTGTTTATCTATTTATACCAAAATACACCAGCACTACAAAAATGTTCCAATCAAAAACTACACATCCTCAATAGATATTATGTATTACTGCAACTCATCAATCCTTCAGGTTGACCTATATCTTGGCAGATAACAACCCTTATCTATCCAGTTTCCATTTGAAAAAAAAACTTTTAAAAAACAATGTTGTGGGCCATAAATAAACAACACCTTCCACACACCTCTCCTACGCGGTCTGAATCATCAAACATTGATGGCTACTCGCAATTCCAAAATTAAACATCACTAGATTTTTTTTGCTTTTAAATGAAGCAAGTACAAAAAGTATATAATTATTTGAAATGGTATTGTGTACACCTTTTACATGCTTCACTGTGTATTTACTTTTCGTGTGCATCACGCCGTATTAGTCTAAAAGTCCAGTAAACAAAAAGTAAAAGTGCATTTTGAGGAAATTCAATCTGTATGACTTCCTCCCTGTAATAGAAATGTTACTATTATGGGATGACAATGATGGATCATGGGTAAACAGGGTTAATTGTTGTGCGCCAGTAATGGGTTTAACTATATCGAGCTTCAGCTAATATTTCAACTAGTGTGCAATTTCCAAGCTTAGTTATTATTAGTTAAACCCTGTTTGTTTATGCAATACGTAAAGATAAGGTCGTATCACAGATATTGCTGTGGTCGTATCAAATGAGAATGAAACGAGGCTATGTAAACCACAAATGTATGAAAAATGTCTCATTCCAGAGTTTTTCCCCAACATTATATGAAAAAATAAACAATTTACATCAAAAAAGTATTGATAAATATTGTCTGATATATCAGTTTATCTATGACACTACTAACTCCCGATTGGATATTTAAAAAAAAACAATTATATGTTACACCTAAATCTAGAGACATGTAGAAGTTCAATGGAAATAAATATCATTCAAACTACAAAACTGCTGCATGTGGTATATTTCAAAGAAAAAGAAATTGTACACCTAAATCTTGGAACACGTAGAAGTTCATTGTTTAAAACAAATAGCATCAAAATCACCGAAATGCAGACAGATACATTTGAAGCAAAATGCTATGCCTAATCCTATTTTATTTTCAGTTACATATAGTTCCGACGAGAGGATTGAGCTATGATTCATTTGCCATAACAATATTTTTCATCACCCAAAATTCTACAATTGGTACTTCGCTTATGGCTACAGAATTAAGTGCTAATGGGAAAAAGAAAGAGGAGGAATCGCATCCAAAAGCAGAGCAACTAAGAGCTGTCTCTTATGACACTGTAGACTCACAGACTAAATTAAAGTATTCTCTATGGGTTAGAGGTCAGACATTAAGATGCATCTTTTATTAGGAGAGAGATATTGAATATAGCGTTGATTTCACAAACTTTGGTCAGACCAGGAAATGCAATGATTTTACTAAGACTTGTTTGATTTGTTTGTTTTTTATAGGTCATGCAGGATATGTTGCAAATATTATATTGGCAGGGAATGGCATTTCCTTAACAATTGTAGTCACAATTCGTCGGCTGTATTCCATAGTGGCGTATAGTGATTTTTGGTCATATTTTTGAAAATCGGCACATATGTTTTTAATGATGTTCTCTTTCATTTTTTCTAAGTCTCATCAGTCACAATTAGCTAATTAATTAGTAATTAATTAATTAAATGTGGCGTATAGTTACAAAGTGACATTTTTGTATTCCATAGTGGCGTATCGACCATACGCCACTTTTTATACACATTTTATAATTATGAAATATCGGCAAAATGAAAAACATTGTATGTCATAGTGGCGTACACGCATCGGACCTATACGCCACTATGGAATACGAACGACGAAAAGTAACGCCATAGGGATTACACGGCGACCGAGGTGGCGTACGGTTAACGTTAGGTTAGGGTATTGGGTTTTGTTCGTTTTCCATAGTGACGTATAGTTTTACTTTCAGTTTGCCAGCAATAGTATGTATTTATTTCTTTTGAAAAATATATACAATAAAATCTATTTAGTTTACTACAGAAATTTCACATCATTTACAAAATATAATGAATGTCTGATTTACACAACTCGATTTTAAATTGGCATTTCTTCAAACCCGATTTTCTCGAAAAGTTGTTTATTCGCGGCGCCCCACTATACGCCACTATGGAATACGGACGACGAATTAAGTGAGAATTAAGTGCTAATGGGAAAAAGAAAGAAGAGGAATCGCATCCAAAAGCAGATCAACTAAGAGCTGTCTCTTATGACACTGTAGACTCACAGACTAAATTAAAGTATTCTCTAGGGGTTAGAGGTCAGACATTAAGATGCATCTTTTATTAGGAGAGAGATATTGAATATAGCGTTGATTTCACAAATTTTGGTCAGACCAGGAAATGCAATGATTTTACTAAGACTTGTTTGATTTGTTTGTTTTTTATAGGTCATGCAGGATATGTTGCAAATATTATATTGGCAGGGAATGTGATTTCCATAAAAACAAACTGCCGTTTGTGCAGATATTTTTCCTAACTTGGATGGGATTGCAGTAACCAATGCTATTTTTGCATTTTTGTACGTAAAGGTTTTATTCAACTCTAACCTGCTGGGGTGGTAAGTAGGAGGTGCTCTGTGTGTTACCTGACCTACCCCTTTCAAGGTAGACACTCAGGGTTGAGATAATAAAGCTATCAGCTGTAACCCTGCTGGGGTGGTAAGTAGGAGGTGCTCTATGTGTTATCTGGCCTACCCCTTTCAAGGAAGAAACTCAGGGTAGAGATAATACAGTCATCAGCTGTAACCCTACTGGGGTGGTAAGTAGGAGATGCTCTGTGTGTTACCTGACCTACCCCTTTCAAGGAAGACACTCAGGGTTGAGATAATAAAGTTATCAGCTGTAACCCTGCTGGGGTGGTAAGTAGGAGGTGCTCTATGTGTTACCTGGCCTACCCCTTTCAAGGAAGACACTCAGGGTTGAGATAATAAAGTTATCAGCTGTAACCCTGCTGGGGTGGTAAGTAGGAGGTGCTCTGTGTGTTATCCGGCCTACCCCTGTCAAGGAAGACACTCAGGGTAGAGATAATAAAGTCATCAGCTGTAACCCTGCTGGGGTGGTAAGTAGGAGGTGCTCTATGTGTTACCTGGCCTACCCCTTTCAAGGAAGACACTCAGGGTTGAGACAATAAAGTTATCAGCTGTAACCCTGCTGGGGTGGTAAGTAGGAGGTGCTCTATGTGTTATCTGGCCTACCCCTTTCAAGGAAGAAACTCAGGGTAGAGATAATACAGTCATCAGCTGTAACCCTACTGGGGTGGTAAGTAGGAGGTGCTCTATGTGTTACCTGGTCTACCCCTTTCAAGGAAGACACTCAGGTTTGAGATAATAAAGTCATCAACTGTAACCCTGCTGGAGTGGTAAGTAGGAGGTGCTCTGTGTGTTATCCGGCCTACCCCTTTCAAGGAAGACACTCAGGGTTGAGATAATAAAGCTATCAGCTGTAACCCTGCTGGAGTGGTAAGTAGGAGATGCTCTATGTGTTACCTTGTCTACCCCTTTCAAGGAAGACACTCAGGTTTGAGATAATTAAGTCATCAACTGTAACCCTGCTGGAGTGGTAAGTAGGAGGTGCTCTGTGTGTTATCTGGCCTACCCCTTTCAAGGAAGACACTCAGGGTTGAGACAATAAAGTTATCAGCTGTAACCCTACTGGGGTGGTAAGTAGGAGGTGCTCTATGTGTTACCTGGTCTACCCCTTTCAAGGAAGACACTCAGGTTTGAGATAATAAAGTCATCAACTGTAACCCTGCTGGAGTGGTAAGTAGGAGGTGCTCTGTGTGTTATCCGGCCTACCCCTTTCAAGGAAGACACTCAGGGTTGAGATAATAAAGCTATCAGCTGTAACCCTGCTGGAGTGGTAAGTAGGAGATGCTCTATGTGTTACCTTGTCTACCCCTTTCAAGGAAGACACTCAGGTTTGAGATAATAAAGTCATCAACTGTAACCCTGCTGGAGTGGTAAGTAGGAGGTGCTCTGTGTATTATCCGGCCTACCCCTTTCAAGGAAGACACTCAGGGTTGAGATAATAAAGCTATCAGCTGTAACCCTGCTGGAGTGGTAAGTAGGAGATGCTCTATGTGTTATACCTTGTCTACCCCTTTCAAGGAAGACACTCAGGTTTGAGATAATAAAGTCATCAACTGTAACCCTGCTGGAGTGGTAAGTAGGAGGTGCTCTGTGTGTTATCCGGCCTACCCCTTTCAAGGAAGACACTCAGGGTTGAGATAATAAAGCTATCAGCCGTAACCCTGCTAGGTGATAAGTAGGAGGTGCTCTATGTGTTATCTGGCCTACCCCTTTCAAGGAAGACACTCGGGTTGAGATAATAACGTCACCAGCTGAAGAGCCTGTCCCAAGACATTCGATATATTGACAAAGGGGATGATGCTCGGCCCGTTGGTATGTTCAGGGGTCTTTTGAATCTTTTGCATGCGAGACAAACTGTTTTAGCATTATTTATTTACATACTTGAATATTGCATTTTGTAACTTTCAACCTCTATATGACACAAACCTACATGTTTTAAAGGGTTTTTTAAAATGTTTATACACCATGCTCCATGGCTGTTTTTCATCTAGCTATGCATCACTTGCTTTGTTTGATATTACCCGTCACAAAAATAGAAGATAGTATAAATAATTAATTACAATAGAAAATGTTGACACAGTTTCTTGTTACTAAAACCTATTGATGCAGAACTCCCTGAAAAGTAAGAAAATAAAATATTGTTTGTAAAAATGCTATGAATTTTTTTTCTAAAGACTACACAAAAAGTAACGCAGCTGTTATAAATATGCCTATAGCTTCAAAACTAATAATTGTTTTCACAATATATATTTTAACATAATATAGAAAGAACTAGAGTCAACAGACGCTGAATACAAGCCGCAATTTGACCCCTATAACTCGACCCCTGGGTTACGGATGGGGTCAACTGCTCTTGCACTGTGCTTAGGATGTCATAAGAAATATTCCTGGTGAATTTCAGCTTAATCGGAACTTATACATGGATTTTGATTTTTTGAAAATTTTTGATTGACCTTTTGACCCCTTTAATGACCTTTGACCTCAATGTAAAAAAACCTTATGTACACCGACAAAATGCATTGTTCCAATTTTAATTAAAAATTCTAACATGTTCAGTCCTTGAGATAAAAATTCTTGAAGTTATTCAGCTAAAACAGGAAGTGACCCCTTAATGACCTTTGACCCCCAAAATAAAAATACCATGCATACATCAGGGAACACTAATTCATGTATGTTGGTTATATTATTCTGGTCTGTTTACATTTTGAGATAAAATTTTTGAACATTTTTGGTTTTTGACCGGAAGTAACCCCTTAATGACCTTTGACCCCAAACCTGTAGGCATCCTAAAGACCCTGGCTAGTAGCAATACATGTGTGCTAATGGCGACTCTCTGCTATATATTTTGTAAAGACAGTGATTTTTTGAATATTTTTAGCTTTCAGACCGGAAATGACCCCCTTAATGACCTTTGACCTCAATTCTTTTTAGGAAGTTTTAAGCACTGCCACATGTTGATTCATATGCATGAGTCACATGATCATTGCATGAAATTTGTGGAAGGAGTAGCATTTTTTTGAAATCACATTTTTGACCGTTATAGCTAGGTCAAAGGTCACAGCAAGGTCAAAGTCAAATGGAAGGTTTGGCCTAGTCCAGTGGTCATTTGGCTCAAGTATGGTTGAAATCTGTCGAAGCATAAGAGAGTTAGGGCGAAACGTGGCAAGTCACGCAAAATGTCACGAGGTTGCCAGAAGAAAGAAAGAAGAAAGAATTGAGAAGAGACAGAACAAGCCGACATCCGTCGTCGGCTTGTAAGGATAATTTATTTACTAGCATTTTGATACCCCATTCGTTCAATTCTTTTTATATTCTGGTATTTTGCTTTAAAAGCACTACTGTGTTGTTAATATTGAACGAAATTTGACAAATGGGATATCAAAATGCGCTTAAATAAATCATCCTTCTTTTTATGTTAAAATATTGTGAAAACAATTATTAGTTCTGAAGCTATAGGCGTATTTATAACTAAACAGCTGCGTTACATTTTGTGAAGTCCAGTGAAATTACAGTTCTGTGCTCTTCTATGTTCTGAGCAACACTAAAATGGCCATATCTCAGGAACCATTAGTCTAATTATAATGGGGTTTCAGTAAAATAAAGCTCTGAAAATGGCTCATTAACGAAATTGAAAACTGCATTTTAATTTTGATCGACATCACTCTCATTTGCTTTAGTTTTATATCATACATTGTCCTTGTACTATTGTTCCCCCATCGGGATGGTATACCTGCCTCATATCCTTTTGTACTCCTCTATGGCTTGCATACTGCATTACACCGGCTAGGTCTTGTGATGCTATCGGATCTTTCTTCTTTCTTCTTCTGCTTCTTTCTTCTGGCAACAAATTTCAAAATGCTTCTTCTCTTACATGTTACATCCTACAATGACGTCACTTGCACATATGCATCGGCTATATCCAGTGTCTATAGGATATTCACAAATTTGGGGTCAAAGGTCATTAAGGGTCATTTCCGGTATAAAACCAAATATCTTCAAAATGCTTCTTCTCCTACATGTTACATCATATAATGACGTCACTTTCACATATGCATCGGCTATATCCAGTGCCTATAAATTATTCACAGAATTTGGGTCAAAGGTCATTAAGGGGTCATTTCCGGTCTGAAAGTTAAAAATATTCGAAAGATCACTGTCTTTACAAATTACATAGCAGAGTGTTGTCATTAGCACACATGCATTGCTACCAACCAGGGTCTTTGGGGTGTCTACAGTTTTGGGGTCAAAGGTCATTAAGGGGTCGCTTCCGGTCAAAAACCAAAAATCATCAAATATGTTCATTTTTTTATATCTCAAAACGTAACCAGACCAGAGTGACATAAATTTCATATATGTATTAGTGATACCTGATGTATGTACGGTATTTTTATTTTTTTGGTCAAAGGTCATTTAGACGTCATTTCCGGTTTTAAGCTAAATAATTTCAAGAATTTTTATCTCCTAACTAAGCATAGTAGATTTTTTTATTTAAACTGTAACAATGCATTTTCTCGGTGTATATGAGGTTTTTTTTATATTGGGGTCAAAGGTCATTAAGGAGGTCAAAACGTCAAATTTGCAAAAAATGTTTAAAATTGCGGAAAAGTAGCTGTATCTCAGCCTATGGAAAACGGATAAAGCCCCTACATGCTACAGTGATGAACCATTAATGGTGTGAGATGTCCATAATAGCCGGTCAAAGGTCAAACTTTAAGTTAAGACTGGCATTTCCGGCCCGGCTAGGTCCAGATCTGTAACCAGATCTAGTCTTTCTTTCTTCTTTACACAGCCGTGACGTTAGTCACGGCTGTGTCTTTTTTCTTACAGGTTCTTTACACAGCCGTGACGTTAGTCACGGCTGTGTCTTTTTTCTTACAGGTTCTTTCTTCTTCTTCTTCTTCTTCTTCTTCTGCCGACCACTACATTTGCTCTAGCACTTACATGCTTACACCGATTTTGACCTAACTTGGTCACAACCATCATTGACCATGCCCCTATATGTCACATGAAACTCGTGGGGTCAAAGGTCACGCAGGGGTCAAAGGGGTCAAAAACGTGATTTCAACTCAAAATGCTTCTTCTCTCACAGATTACGTATGACGGTGACCCCACTTGCACATATGCATTGTTATAATCCAGTGTATATGGGGTCCTCACAGATTTGGGGTCAAAGGTCATTAAGGGGTCACTTCCGGTATAAAACGAAAAACCTTCAACTTTTTTTATTTGCTATGAAAAACATAGGACAGTAACGGTATGTTCACACATGAATTGTAATTACACTGTGTATATGTGGTATTTTTTTATTTAGGGTCAAAGGTCATTAAGGGCCACTTCCGGTATAAAACGAAATACCTTTAAAATGCTTCTTCTCCCACAAATTACGTAGGACAGTGACACCACTTGCATACATGCATTGTTATTACCCAGTGTCTATGGGGTCCTCACAGATTTGGGGTCAAAGGTCATTAAGGGGTCACTTCCGGTATAAAACGAAAAACCTTCAAAATTTGTATTTGCTAAGAAAAACATAGGACAGTAACGGTATGTTCACACATGAATTGTGGTTACCCAATTCATATGTGGTATTTTTTTATTTGGGGTCAAAGGTCATTAAGGGGTAACTTCCGGTCTGAGACGAAAACCCTTCAAAATGCCCCTTCTGCCACAAGTAACATAGCAAAGTGGTGCCACATGCACCCATGCATTGACTTTAGCCAATGTCTATGGCCGTTTTCATATATTTTGGGGTCAAAGGTCATTAGGGGTAACAACACGGCTGTGTTCGTGGGTTATACCACAGCTTAGTCTAGTTCTTCTTTCTTTCTTCTTTCTTCTTCTTTCTGCCGACCACTTCATTTGCTCTAGCACTTACATGCTTACACCGATTTTGACCTAACTTGGTCATAACCATCATTGACCATGCCCCTACATGTCATATGAAACTCGTGGGGTCAAAGGTCACGCAGGGGTCATAGGGGTCAAAAACGTGATTTCAACTCAAAATGCTTCTTCTCTCACAGATTACATAGGACGGTGACACCACTTGCACACATGAATTGTTATTATCCCGTGTCTATGGGGTCCTCACAGATTTGGGGTCAAAGGTCATTAAAGGGTCACTTCCGGTATAAAACGAAAAATCTTCAAAATTTTTATTTGCTAAGAAAAACATAGGACAGTAACGGTATGTTCACACATAAATTGTAGTTACCCTGTGTATATGTGGTATTTTTTATTTAGGGTCAAAGGTCATTAAGGGGCCACTTCCGGTATAAAACGAAATACCTTTAAAATGCTTCTTCTCCGACAAATTACGTAGGACAGTGACAGCACTTGCACACATGCATTGTTATTACCCAGTGTCTATGGGGTCCTCACAGATTTGGGGTCAAAGGTCATTAAGGGGTCACTTCCGGTATAAAACGAAAAACCTTCAAAATGTTTTATTTGCTAAGAAAAACATAGGACAGTAACGGTATGTTCACACATACATTGTAGTTACCCTGTGTATATGTTGTATTTTTTTATTAAGTGTCAAAGGTCATTAAGGGGCCACTTCCGGTACAAAACGAAATACCTTTTAAATGCTTCTTCTCCCACAAATTACGTAGGACAGTAACACCACTTGCATACATGCATTGTTATTACCCAGTGTCTATGGGGTCCTCACAGATTTGGGGTCAAAGGTCATTAAGGGGTCACTTCCGGTATAAAACGAAAAACCTTCAATTTTTTTTATTTGCTAAGAAAAACATAGGACAGTAACGGTATGTTCACACATGAATTATGGGTACCCAATTCATATGTGGTATTTTTTTATTTGGGGTCAAATGTCATTAAGGGGTCACTTCCGGTCTGAGACGAAAAACCTTCAAAATGCCCCTTCTGCCACAAGTAACATAGCAAAGTGGTGCCACATGCACCCATGCATTGACATTAGCCAATGTCTTTGGCCGTTTTCATATATTTTGTGGTCAAAGGTCATTAGGGGTAACAACACGGCTGTGTTCGTGGGTTAGACCACAGCTTAGTCTAGTTACACAGCCGTGACGTTAGTCACGGCTGTGTCTTTTTTCTTACAGGTTCTTTCTTCTTTCTTTCTTCTTCTTCTGCCGACCACTACATTTGCTCTAGCACTTACATGCTTACTCCGATTTTGACCTAACTTGGTCACAACCATCATTGACCATGCCCCTACATGTCATATGAAACTCGTGGGGTCAAAGGTCACGCAGGGGTCATAGGGGTCAAAAACGTGATTTCAACTCAAAATGCTTCTTCTCTCACAGATTACGTAGGACAGTGACACCACTTGCACACATGCATTGTTATTATCTAGTGTCTATGGGGTCCTCACAGATTTGGGGTCAAAGGTCATTAAGGGGTCACTTCCGGTATAAAACGAAAAACCGTCAAAAATTTTTATTTGCTAAGAAAAACATAGGACAGTAACGGTATGTTCACACATGAATTGTAGTTACCCTGTGTATATGTGGTATTTTTTATTTAGGGTCAAAGGTCATTAAGGGGCCACTTCCGGTATAAAACGAAATACTTTTAAAATGCTTCTTCTCCCACAAATTACGTAGGACAGTGACACCACTTGCACATATGCATTGTTATTACCCAGTGTCTATGGGGTCCTCACATATTTGGGGTCAAAGGTCATTAAGGGGTCACTTCCGGTATAAAACGAAAAACCTTCAAAATTTTTTATTTGCTAAGAAAAACATAGGACAGTAACGGTATGTTCACACATGAATTGTGGTTACCCAATTCATATGTGGTATTTTTTATTTCGGGTCAAAGGTCATTAAGGGGTCACTTCCGGCCTGAAACGAAAAACCTTCAAAATGCCCTTCTGCCACAAATAACATAGTAAAGTGATGCCACGTGCACCCATGCATTGACATTAGCCAATGTCTATGGGGTTTTCATATATTTTGGGGTCAAAGGTCATTGGGGGTTACAACACGGCTGTGTTCGTGGTCTTAGACCACAGCTAAGTCTAGTTCTTCTTCTTTCTGCCGACCACTTCATTTGCTCTAGCACTTACATGCTTACACCGATTTTGACCTAACTTGGTCATAACCATCATTGACCATGCCCCTACATGTCGTATGAAACTCGTGGGGTCAAAGGTCACGCAGGGGTCATAGGGGTCAAAACGTGATTTCAACTCAAAATGCTTCTTCTCTCACAGATTACATAGGACGGTGACACCACTTGCACACATGAATTGTTATTATCCCGTGTCTATGGGGTCCTCACAGATTTGGGGTCAAAGGTCATTAAAGGGTCACTTCCGGTATAAAACGAAAAATCTTCAAAAATTTTTATTTGCTAAGAAAAACATAGGACAGTAACGGTATGTTCACACATAAATTGTAGTTACCTTGTGTATATGTGGTATTTTTTTATTTAGGGTCAAAGGTCATTAAGGGGCCACTTCCGGTATAAAACGAAATACCTTTAAAATGCTTCTTCTCCGACAAATTACGTAGGACAGTGACAGCACTTGCACACATGCATTGTTATTACCCAGTGTCTATGGGGTCCTCACAGATTTGGGGTCAAAGGTCATTAAGGGGTCACTTCCGGTATAAAACGAAAAACCTTCAAAATTTTTTTATTTGCTAAGAAAAACACAGGACAGTAACGGTATGTTCACACATACATTGTAGTTACCCTGTGTATATGTGGTATTTTTTTATTAAGTGTCAAAGGTCATTAAGGTGCCACTTCCGGTACAAAACGAAATACCTTTTAAATGCTTCTTCTCCCACAAATTACGTAGGACAGTAACACCACTTGCATACATGCATTGTTATTACCCAGTGTCTATGGGGTCCTCACAGATTTGGGGTCAAAGGTCATTAAGGGGTCACTTCCGGTATAAAACGAAAAACCTTCAATTTTTTTTTATTTGCTAAGAAAAACATAGGACAGTAACGGTATGTTCACACATGAATTATGGGTACCCAATTCATATGTGGTATTTTTTTATTTGGGGTCAAATGTCATTAAGGGGTCACTTCCGGTCTGAGACGAAAAACCTTCAAAATGCCCTTCTGCCACAAGTAACATAGCAAAGTGGTGCCACATGCACCCATGCATTGACATTAGCCAATGTCTTTGGCCGTTTTCATATATTTTGTGGTCAAAGGTCATTAGGGGTAACAACACGGCTGTGTTCGTGGGTTAGACCACAGCTTATTAGTTTTATATCTTACATTGTTCCCATCAAGTTGATATATCTGCCTCAAATCCTTTTATACTCCTCTAAGGCTTGCATACTGCTTTAGTTACAAGCCGACGTCAAACGTCGGCTTGTGCTGTCTCTTCTCAATTCTTTCTTCTTCTTACAAGCCGACGACGGAACGTCGGCTTGTTCTGTCTTCTTCCAATTCTTTCTTTCTTTCTTTCTTCTTCTTTCTTTCTTCTGGCAACCAATCAACTGCATCTACCTCCGCAATGGATTAACAGATTTCAACCAAACTTGACCCAAAAGACCACTGGGCTAGGCCAAACCTTCCATTTGACTTTGACCTTGCTGTGACCTTTGACCTAGCTATAATGGTCAAAAATGTGATTTCACAAAAAATGCTACTCCTTCCACAAGTTACATGCAATGATCATGTGACTCATGCATATGAATCAACATGTGGCAGTGCTTAAAACTTGTTAAAAAGAATTGAGGTCAAAGGTCATTAAGGGGGTCATTTACGGTCTGAAAGCTAAAAATATTCAAAAAATCACTGTCTTTACAAATTATATAGCAGAGAGTCGCCATTAGCACACATGCATCGCTACTAGCCAGGGTCTTTAGGATGCCTACAGTTTTGGGGTCAAAGGTCATTAAGGGGTTACTTCCGGTCAAAAACCAAAATTATCAAAAATTTTCAAAAAATTTTATCTCAAAATGTAAACAGACCAGAGTAATATAACCATCATACATGAATTAGTATTACCTGATGTATGCATGGTATTTTTATTTTGGGGGTCAAAGGTCATTAAGGGGTCACTTCCTGTCTTTAGCTAAATAACTGCAAGAATTTTTATCTCAACAACTGAACATTGTTTTATGTTTTAATTAAAATTTGAACAATGCATTTTGTTGGTGTACATAAGGGTTTTTTTTCATTGAGGTCAAAGGTCACTAAGGGGGGGTCAAAAGGTCAATCAAAATTTTAAAAAAATAAAAATCCGTGTATAAGTTCCGATTAAGCTAAAATTCACCAGGAATATTTCTTATGACATCCTAAGCACAATGCACGAGCAGTTGACCCCATTCGTGACCCAGGGGTCAAGTTATAGGGGTCAAAGTTCAAGAGTCGGCTTGTACCCGTTCTATGGAACGGCGGTTTCTAGTTACCTAGCCGGGACACCGGCTAGGTCTTGTGATGCTATCGGATCTTTACCTAGCCGGGACACCGGCTAGGTCTTGTGATGCTATCGGATCTTTCTTCTTCTTCTTCTTCTTCTTACCTAGCCGGGACACCGGCTAGGTCTTGTGATGCTATCGGATCTTTCTTCTTCTTCTTCTTCTTTCTTCTGGCAACACATTTCAAAATGCTTCTTCTCCTACATGTTACATCCTACAATGACGTCACTTGCACATATGCATCGGCTATATCCAGTGTCTATAGGATATTCACAAATTTGGGGTCAAAGGTCATTAAGGGGTCATTTCCGGTATAAAACCAAATATCTTCAAAATGCTTCTTCTCCTACATGTTACATCCTACAATGACGTCACTTACACATATGCATCGGCTATATCCAGTGCCAATAAACTATTCACAGAATTTGGGTCAAAGGTCATTAAGGGGGTCATTTCCGGTCTGAAAGCTAAAAATATTCAAAAAATCACTGTTTTTACAAATTACATAGCAGAGTGCTGTCATTAGCACACATGCATTGTTACCAACCAGGGTCTTTGGGGTGTCTACAGTTTTGGGGTCAAAGGTCATTAAGGGGTCGCTTCCGGTCAAAAACCAAAAATCATCAAATATGTTCTTTTTTTTTTTATCTCAAAACGTAACCAGACCAGAGTTGCATAAACTTCATATATGCATTAGTGTTACCCGATGTGTGCATGGTATTTTTATTTTTTGGTCAAAGGTCATTTAGACGTCATTTCCGGTTTTAAGCTAAATAACTTCAAGAATTTTTATCTCCATAATTAAGCATAGCAGATTTTTTAAATTTAAACTGTAACAATGCATTTTCGTGGTGTATGTGAGGTTTTTTTTGTATTGGGGTCAAAGGTCTTTAAGGAGGTCAAAACGTCAAATTTGCAAAAAAATTTATAAAATTACGAAAAAGTAGCTATATCTCAGCCTATGGAAGACGGATAAAGCCCCTACATGCTACAGTGATGCACCATTATTGGTATGAGATGTCCATCAACTTTACGACTGGCATTTCCGGCTCCGGCTAGGTCCAGATCTGTAACCAGATCTAGTTTCTGCTTCTTTCTTCTGGCAACACATTTCAAAATGCTTCTTCTCCTACATGTTACATCCTACAATGACGTCACTTGCACATATGCATCGGCTATATCCAGTGTCTATAAAATGTTCACAAATTTGGGGTCAAAGGTCATTAAGGGGTCATTTCCGGTATAAAACCAAATATCTTCAAAATGCTTCTTCTGCCACAAATTACATAGTACGATGATGTCTCTTACACATATGCATCGGCTATATTTAGTGCCTATAAATTATTCACAGAATTTGGGTCAAAGGTCATTAAGGGGGTCATTACCGGTCTGAAAGCTAAAAATATTCAAAAAATCACTGTTTTTACAAATTGCATAGCAGAGTGTTGTCATTAGCACACATGCATTGCTACCAACCAGGGTCTTTGGGGCGTCTACAGTTTTGGGGTCAAAGGTCATTAAGGGGTCGTTACCAGTAAAAAACCAAAAAAAAACAAATATGTTAATTTTTTTTATCTCAAAACGTAGACTAGAGTAACATAAACTTCATATATGCATTAGTGTTACCCGATGTATGCACGGTATTTTTATTTTTTTGGTCAAAGGTCATTTAGACGTCATTTCCGGTTTTAAGCTAAATAACTTCAAGAATTTTTATCTCCATAACTAAGCATAGTAGATTTTTTAAATTTAAACTGTAACAAGGCATTTTCTCGGTGTATATAAGGTTTTTTTTTATATTGGGGTCAAAGGTCATTAAGGAGGTCAAAACGTCAAATTTGTAAAAAAATGTTTAAAATTGCGGAAAAGTAGCTGTATCTCAGCCTATGGAAGGCGGATAAAGCCCCTTACATGCTACAGTGATGCACCATTAATGGTTTGAGATGTCCATAATAGCCGGTCAAAGGTCAAACTTTAAGTTTAGACTGGCATTTCCGGCCCCGGCTAGGTCCAGATCTGTAACCAGATCTAGTTCTTTCTGCTTCTTTCTTCTGGCAACAAATATCAAAATGCTTCTTCTCCTACATGTTACATCCTACAATGACGTCACTTGCACATATGCATCGGCTATATCCAGTGTCTATAGGATATTCACAAATTTGGGGTCAAAGGTCATTAAGGGGTCATTTCCGGTATAAAACCAAATATCTTCAAAATGCTTCTTCTCCTACATGTTACATCCTACAATAATGTCACTTGCACATATGCATCGGCTATATCCAGTGCCTATAAATTATTCACAGAATTTGGGTCAAAGGTCATTAAGGGGTCATTTCCGGTCTGAAAGCTAAAATATTTAAAAATCACTGTTTTTACAAATTACATAGCAGAGTGTTGTCATTAGCACACATGCATTGCTATTAACCAGGGTCCTTGGGGTGTCTACAGTTTTGGGGTCAAAGGTCATTAAGGGGTCGCTTCCGGTCAAAAACCAACAATCATCAAATATTTTCTTCTTTTTTTATCTCAAAACGTAACCAGACCAGAGTGACATAAACTTCATATATGCATTAGTGTTACCCGATGTTTGTACAGTATTTTTTATTTTTTTGGTCAAAGGTCATTTAGACGTCATTTCCGGTTTTAAGCTAAATAAGTTCAAGAATTTTTATCTCCATAACTAAGCATAGTAGATTTTTTTTATTTAAACTGTAACAATGCATTTTTGTGGTGTATATGAGGTTTTTTTTGTAATGGGGTCAAAGGTCATTAAGAAGGTCAAAATGTCAAATTTGCAAAAAAATGTTTAAAATTACGGAAAAGTAGCTGTATCTCAGCATATGGACGACGGATAAAGCCCCTACATGCTACAGTGATGCACCATTAATGGTATGAGATGTCCATAAACTTTAAGACTGGCATTTCCGGCTCCGGCTAGGTCCAGATCTGTAACCAGATCTAGTTCTTCTTTCTTTCTTCTGGCAACCGCAATCAACTGCATGTAGCTCCGCAAGGGATTGACAGATTTCAACCAAAGTTGACCCAAATGACCATTGGGCTAGGCCAAACCTTCCATTTGACTTTGACCTCGCTGTGACCTTTGACCTAGCTATAATGGTCAAAAATGTGATTTCACAAAAAATGCTACTCCTTCCACAAATTTCATGCAATGATCATGTGACTCATGCATATGAATCAACATGTGGCAGTGCTTAAAACTTCCTAAAAAGAATTGAGGTCAAAGGTCATTAAGGGGTCATTTCCGGTCAAAATCTGAAAAATTTGTAAAAAATATTCAAAAAATCACTGTCTATACAAATTACATAGCAGAGAGTCGCCATTAACACACATGCATTGCTATTAGCCAGGGTCTTTAGGATGTCTACAGTTTTGGGGTCAAATGTCATTAAGGGGTTACTTACGGTTATAAACCTAAATTATCAAAAAAAAAAAAAAAATTTTTATCTCAAAAGATAAACAGACCAGAATAATATAACCATCACACATGAATCAGTGTTCCCTGATGTATGCATGGTATTTTTATTTTGGGGGTCAAAGGTCATTAAGGGGTCACTTCCTGTTTTTAGCTGAATAACTTTAAGAATTTTTATCTCAAGAACTAAACATGTTAGAATTTTTTAATTAAAATTGGAACAATGCATTTTGTCGGTGTACATAAGGCTTTTTTTTTTTTGATGTTAAAGGTCATTAAGGGGGTCATTAGGTCAATCAAACATTTTAAAAAATCAAAATCCATGTATAAGTTCCGATTAAGCTGAAATTCACCAGGAATATTTCTTATGACATCCTAAGCACAATGCAAGAGCAGTTGACCCCATCCGTAACCCAGGGGTCAAGTTATAGGGGTCAAATTGCGGCTTGTATTCAGCGTCTGTATTCAGCGTCTGTATTCAGCGTATTCAGCGTCTTCCTAAAAAGAATTGAGGTCAAAGGTCATTAAGGGGGTCATTTCCGGTCTGAAAGCTAAAAATATTCAAAAAATCACTGTCTTTACAAAATATATAGCAGAGAGTCGCCATTAGCACACATGCATCTCTACTAGCCAGGGTCTTTAGGATGCCTACAGTTTTGGGGTCAAAGGTCATCAAGGGGTTACTTCCGGTCAAAAACCAAAATGTTCAAAAGATTTTTATCTCAAAATGTAAACAGACCAGAGTAATATAACCATCATACATGAATTAGTGTTACTTGATGTATGCATGGTATTTTTATTTTGGGGGTCAAAGGTCATTAAGGGGTCACTTCCTGTTTTTAGCTAGATAACTTCAAGAATTTTTATCTCGACAACTGAACATAGTAGAATTTTTTAATTAAAACTGGAACAATGCATTTTGTCGGTGTACATAAGGTTTTTTTCCATTGAGGTCAAAGGTCATTAAGGGGTCAAAAGGTCAATCAAAATTTTCAAAAATCAAAATCCATGTATAAGTTCCGATTAAGCTGAAATTCACCAGGAATATTTCTTACTAGGCGGTTACCCGTATTTGGCGGTTCTCGGCTGTTGCGATTACCTGGCTGATGGTGACTGTACCCACCAAGTTTTATGCCCATAGGACAGTTTTTACTAATTTGACCTCAGATGACCCCTTGTGACCTCGAAATTACCTTTCAAAATTTGGCTCTAAATGTTGACTGTACCCACCACGTTTCATGCCCATACAACAGTCTTAGTAATTTGACCTTGGATGACCACCAAAATGACCGTCCAAAAATTTGACTCTAAAAGTTGACTGTACCCACCAAGTTAGATGCCCATACGACACTATTTTGACCTCAGATGACCCCTGGGTGACCCCGGATGACCCCAAAATGACCGTCCAAAAATTTGACTCTAAAAGTTGACTGTACCCACCAAGTTTCATGCCCATACGACAGTTTTACTAATTTGACCTTATATGACCACTGGATGACCTCGGGTGATCTTGGCCCACTTACCGAAACAAACTTGTTCTGTCTGAGGTCCAGATGCACCCACCCACCAAGTTTGAGGAACGTGCGACCCCTAGTCTCCGAGAAAATAGGCGGAAAACAGTTTTTACTAATTTGACCTCAGATGACCCCTGGGTGACCTTGACCCACTAACCAATACAAACTTGCAAGTTGACTGTACCCACCAAGTTTCATGCCCATACGACAGTTTTGACTAATTTGACCCTAGATGACCCCTGGATGACCTCGGGTGATCTTGGCCCACTAACCGAAACAAACTTGTTCTGTCTGAGGTCCAGATGCACCCACCCACCAAGTTTGAGGAACGTGCGACCCCTAGTCTCTGAGAAAATAGGCGGAAAACAGTTTTTACTAATTTGACCTCATATGACCCCTGGGTGACCTTGACCCACTAACCAATACAAACTTGTTCCGTCTTAGGTCAAGATGCACCTACCCACCAAGTTGCATGCCCATATGACAGTTTTTACTAATTTGACCCCTAGATGACCTCTGGTGACCTTGACCCACTAACCAATACAAACTTGTTCTGTCCCGGGTCAAGACGCACCCACCCGTCAAGTTTGAGGAACGTGCGACCCCCAGTCTCTGAGAAAAACAGTTTTTACTAATTTGACCCCTGGATGACCTTGGGTGACCTTGACCCACTAACCAATACAAACTTGTTACAAGCCGACGACGGATGTCGGCTTGTTCTGTCTCTTCTCAATTCTTCTTCTTCTTCTTCTTCTTCTTTCTTCTGGCAACCTCGTGACATTTTGCGTGAATTGCCACGTTTCGCCCTAGCTCTCTTATGCTTCGACAGATTTCAACCATACTTGAGCCAAATGACCACTGGACTAGGCCAAACCTTCCATTTGACTTTGACCTTGCTGTGACCTTTGACCTAGCTATAATGGTCAAAAGTGTGATTTCACAAAAAATGCTACCCTTCCACAAATTTCATGCAATGATCATGTGACTCATGCATATGAATCAACATGTGGCAGTGCTTAAAACTTCCTAAAAAGAATTGAGGTCAAAGGTCATTAAGAGGGTCATTTCGGGTCTGAA
This sequence comes from Amphiura filiformis, assembly GCF_039555335.1. NCBI lineage: Eukaryota > Metazoa > Echinodermata > Ophiuroidea > Amphilepidida > Amphiuridae > Amphiura > Amphiura filiformis. Next base: position 2,006,452 of record NC_092638.1, on the reverse strand, counting down.
AGCTAAAAATATTCAAAAAATCACTGTCTTTACAAAATATATAGCAGAGAGTCGCCATTAGCACACATGCATTGCTACTAGCCAGGGTCTTTAGGATGCCTACAGGTTTGGGGTCAAAGGTCATTAAGGGGTTACTTCCGGTCAAAAACCAAAAATGTTCAAAAAATTTTATCTCAAAATGTAAACAGACCAGAATAATATAACCAACATACATGAATTAGTGTTCCCTGATGTATGCATGGTATTTTTATTTTGGGGGTCAAAGGTCATTAAGGGGTCACTTCCTGTTTTTAGCTGAATAACTTCAAGAATTTTTATCTCAAGAACTGAACATGTTAGAATTTTTTAATTAAAATTGGAACAATGCATTTTGTCGGTGTACATAAGGTTTTTTTACATTGAGGTCAAAGGTCATTAAAGGGGTCAAAAGGTCAATCAAAAATTTTCAAAAATCAAAATCCATGTATAAGTTCCGATTAAGCTGAAATTCACCAGGAATATTTCTTATGACATCCTAAGCACAGTGCAAGAGCAGTTGACCCCATCCGTAACCCAGGGGTCAAGTTATAGGGGTCAAATTGCGGCTTGTATTCAGCGTCTGTTGACTCTAGTTCTTACAAGCCGACGACGAATGTCGGCTTGTTCTGTCTCTTCTCAATTCTTTACCTAGCCGGGACACCGGCTAGGTCTTGTGATGCTATCGGATCTTTCTTCTGCTTCTTTCTTCTGGCAACAAATTTCAAAATGCTTCTTCTCCTACATGTTACATCCTACAATGACGTCACTTGCACATAGGCATCGGTTATATCCAGTGTCTATAGGGTGTTCACAAATTTGGGGTCAAAGGCCATTAAGGGGTTCGGTATAAAACCAAATATCTTCAAAATGCTTCTTCTTCCACAAATTACATGTGATGGTGACATGCTTAGGTCATGTGACTTGACTTTGGTCGGTGTCTATAGGGTGTTCACAGATAAGGGGTCAAAGGTCATTAAGGGGGTCATTCCCGGTCTGAAAGCTAAAATATTCAAAAATCACTGTTTTTACAAATAACATAGCAGAGTGTTGTCATTAGCACACATGCATTGCTACTAACCAGGGTCTTTGGGGTGTCTAATGTTCCGGGGTCAAAGGTCATTAAGGGGTCGCTTCCGGTCAAAACCAAAAATCGTAAAATATGTTCATTTTTTTTATCTCAAAACGTAACCAGACCAGAGTGACATAAACTACATATATGCATTAGTGTTACTCGATGTATGCACGGTATTTTTATTATTTTGGTCAAAGGTCATTTAGACGTCATTTCCGGTTTTAAGCTAAATAACTTCAAGAATTTTTATCTCCATAACTAAGCATGGTAGATTTTTTTTATTTAAACTGTAACAATGCATTTTCGCAGTGTATATGAGGTTTTTTTTGTATTGGGGTCAAAGGTCATTAAGGAGGTCAAAACGTCAAATTTGCAAAAAAATGTTTAAAATTACGGAAAAGTAGCTGTATCTCAGCCTATGGAAGACGGATAAAGCCCCTACATGCTACAGTGATGCACCATTATTGGTATGAGATGTCCATAAACTTTAAGACTGGCATTTCCGGCTCCGGCTAGGTCCAGATCTGTAACCAGATCTAGTTCTTACCTAGCCGGGACACCGGCTAGGTCTTGTGATGCTATCGGATCTTTCTTCTGCTTCTTTCTTCTTCTGGCAACAGATTTCAAAATGCTTCTTCTCCTACATGTTACATCCTACAATGACGTCACTTGCACATATGCATCGGCTATATCCAGTGTCTATAGGATATTCACAAATTTGGGGTCAAAGGTCATTAAGGGGTCATTTCCGGTATAAAACCAAATATCTTCAAAATGCTTCTTCTCCTACATGCTACATCCTACAATGACGTCACTTGCACATATGCATCGGCTATATCCAGTGCCTATAAATTATTCACAGAATTTGGGTCAAAGGTCATTAAGGGGGTCACTTCCGGTCTGAAAGCTAAAAATATTCAAAAAATCACTGTTTTTACAAATTACATAGCAGAGTGTTGTCATTAGCACACCTGCATTGCTACCAACCAGGGTCTTTGGGGTGCCTACAGTTTTGGGGTCAAAGGTCATTAAGGGGTCTCTTTCGATCAAAAACAAAAAATCATCAAATATGTTCTTTTTTTTATCTCAAAACGTAACCAGACCAGAGTTGCATAAACTTCATATATGCATAAGTGTTACACGATGTGTGCACGGTATTTTTATTTTTTTGGTCAAAGGTCATTTAGACGTCATTTCCGGTTTTAAGCTAAATAACTTCAAGAATTTTTATCTCCATAACTAAGCATAGTAGATTGTTTTTATTTAAACTGTAACAATGCATTTTCGTGGTGTATATGAGGTTTTTTTTTGTATTGGGGTCAAAGGTAATTAAGGAGGTCAATAATTAAGGAGGTCAAAACGTCAAATTTGCAAAAAAATGTCTAAAATTACGGAAAAGTAGCTGTATCTCAGCCTATGGAAGACAGATAAAGCCCCTACATGCTACAGTGATGCACCATTAATGGTATGAGATGTCCATAAACTTTAAGACTGGCATTTCCGGCTCCGGCTAGGTCCAGATCTGTAACCAGATCTAGTTTCTTCTTTCTTCTGGCAACCAATCAAAATGCTCTAGCTCCGCCAGGCATTGACAGATTTCAACCATATTTGACCCAAATGACCACTGGGTTAGGCAAAACCTTCCATTTGACTTTGACCTGGCTGTGACCTTTGACCTTGACCTTATGGTCAAAATGTTGATTTCACAAAAATGCTACTCCTTCCACAAATTACATGCAATGATCACGTGACTCATGCATATGAATCAACGTTAACCAGTGCTCAAAACTTGTAAACAGATTTGAGGTCAAAGGTCATTAAGGGGTCATTTCCGGTAAAAGTCTGAAAAATTTGTAAAAAATATTCAAAAAATCACTGTCTTTGCTAATTATATAGCAGAGAGTCGCAATTAACACACATGCATCGCTACTAGCCAGGGTCTTTAGGATGCCTACAGTTTTGGGGTCAAAGGTCATTAAGGGGTTACTTCCGGTCAAAAACTAAAATTATCAAAAATGTTCAACAATTTTTTATCTCTTAATGTAAACAGACCAGAGTAATATAACCATCATACATGAATCAGTGCTACCTGATGTATGCATGGTATTTTTATTTGGGGGGTCAAAGGTCATTAAGTGGTCACTTCCTGTTTTTAGCTAAATAACTTCAAGAATTTTTATCTCGACAACTAAACATAGTAGAATTTTTAAATTGAAATTGGAACAATGCATTTTGTCGGTGTACATAAGGTTTTTTTTCCATTGAAGTCAAAGGTCATTAAGGGGGTCAAAAGGTCAATCAAAAATGTAAAAAAAATCAAAATCCATGTATAAGTTCCGATTAAGCTGAAATTCACCAGGAATCTTTCTTATGACATCCTAAGCACAATGCAAGAGCAGTTGACCCCATCCGTGACCCAAGGGTCAAGTTATAGGGGTCAAAGGTCAAATTTCGAAATTGGTCCAATCGAGCTCAAATTCAACAGAAATTATTCTTACGACATTGTAAACATGATAAAAATATTTATGACCCCAAAGGTCAAAGTTTAGGGGTCAAAGGTCAAATTTCTAAATTGCTCAAACTTGATCCATTAACAGGTCGGCTTGTGTGTCATGTCTCGCATGACTTTCTATATAGCTCTTGTTACAAGCCGACGACGGATGTCGGCTTGTTCTGTCTCTTCTCAATTCTTCTTTCTTCTTTCTTACAAGCCGACGACGGATGTCGGCTTGTTCTGTCTCTTCTCAATTCTTTACCTAGCCGGGACACCGGCTAGGTCTTGTGATGCTATCGGATCTTTCTTCTTACCTAGCCGGGACACCGGCTAGGTCTTGTGATGCTATCGGATCTTTCTTCTTCTTCTTCTTCTTTCTTCTGGCAACACATTTCAAAATGCTTCTTCTCCTACATGTTACATCCTACAATGACGTCACTTGCACATATGCATCGGCTATATCCAGTGTCTATAGGATATTCACAAATTTGGGGTCAAAGGTCATTAAGGGGTCATTTCCGGTATAAAACCAAATATCTTCAAAATGCTTCTTCTCCTACATGTTACATCCTACAATGACGTCACTTGCACATATGCATCGGCTATATCCAGTGCCTATAAATTATTCACAGAATTTGGGTCAAAGGTCATTAAGGGGTCATTTCCGGTCTGAAAGCTAAAATATTCAAAAAATCACTGTCTTTACAAATTACATAGCAGAGTGTTGTCATTAGCACACATGCATTGCTACCAACCAAGGTCTTTGGGGTGTCTACAGTTTCGGGGTCAAAGGTCATTAAGGGTCGCTTCCGGAAAAAAAAATCATCAAATATGTTCATTTTTTATATCTCAAAACGTAATCAGACCAGAGTGACATAAATTTCATATATGCATTAGTGTTACCCGATGTATGCACGGTATTTTTTATTTTTTTGGTCAAAGGTCATTTAGACGTCATTTCCCGTTTTATGCTAAGTAACTTCAAGAATTTTTATCTCCATAACTAAGCATAGTAGATTTTTAAATTTAAACTGTAACAATGCATTTTCTCGGTGTATATGAGGTTTTTTTTATATTAGGGTCAAAGGTCATTAAGGAGGTCAAAACGTCAAATTTGCAAAAAAAATGTTTAAAATTACGGAAAAGTAGTTGTATCTCAGCCTATTAAAGACGGATTAAGCCCCTACATGCTACAGCGATGCACCATTAATGGTGTGAGATGTCCATAATAGCCGGTCAAAGGTCAAACTTTAAGTTAAGACTGACATTTCCGGCCCGGCTAGGTCCAGATCTGTAACCAGATCTAGTTACCTAGCCGGGACACCGGCTAGGTCTTGTGATGCTATCGGATCTTTCTTACCTAGCCGGGACACCGGCTAGGTCTTGTGATGCTATCGGATCTTTCTTCTTCTTCTTCTTCTTTCTTCTGGCAACAAATTTCAAAATGCTTCTTCTCCTACATGTTACATCCTACAATGACGTCACTTGCACATATGCATCGGCTATATCCAGTGTCTATAGGATATTCACAAATTTGGGGTCAAAGGTCATTAAGGGTCATTTCCGGTATAAAACCAAATATCTTCAAAATGCTTCTTCTCCTACATGTTACATCCTACAATGACGTCACTTGCACATATGCATCGGCTATGTCCAGTGCCTATAAATTATTCACAGAATTTGGGTCAAAGGTCATTAAGGGGTCATTTCCGGTCAGAAAGCTAAAAATATTCAAAAAATCACTGTCTTTACAAATTACATAGCAGAGTGTTGTCATTAGCACACATGCATTGCTACCAACCAGGGTCTTTGGGGTGTCTACAGTTTCGGGGTCAAAGGTCATTAAGGGGTCGCTTCCGGTCAAAAACCAAAAATTATCAAATATGTTCATGTTTTTATATCTCAAAACGTAACCAGACCAGAGTGACATAAATTTCATATATGCATTAGTGTTACCCGATGTATGCACGGTATTTTTATTTTTTGGTCAAAGGTCATTTAGACGTCATTTCGGGTTTAAGCTAAATAAATTCAAGATTTTTTATCTCCATAACTAAGCATAGTAGATTTTTTTAATTTAAACTGTAACAATGCATTTTCTCGGTGTATATGAGGTTTTTTTTATATTGGGGTCAAAGGTCACTAAAGAGGTCAAAACGTCAAATTTGCAAAAAATGTTTAAAATTACGGAAAAGTAGCTGTATCTCAGCCTATGAAAGACGGATAAAGCCCCTAGATGCTACAGTGATGCACCAATAATGGTGTGAGATGTCCATAATAGCCAGTCAAAGGTCAAACTTTAAGTTAAGACTGGCATTTCCGGCCCCGGCTAGGTCCAGATCTGTAACCAGATCTAGTTACCTAGCCGGGACACCGGCTAGGTCTTGTGATGCTATCGGATCTTTCTTCGTCTTCTTTCTTCTGGCAACAAATTTCAAAATGCTTCTTCTCCTACATGTTACATCCTACAATGACGTCACTTGCACATATGCATCGGCTATATCCAGTGTCTATAGGATATTTACAAATTTGGGGTCAAAGGTCATAAAGGGTTCATTTCCGGTATAAAACCAAATATCTTCAAAATGCTTCTTCTGCCACAAATTACATAGTACGATGATGTCACTTACACATATGCATCGGCTATTACAGGTACACAAAAGTTATTCTCCGATTTTGGGTCAAAAGTCATTAAGGCGGTCATTTCCGGTCTGAAAGCTAAAAATATTCAAAAAATCACTGTTGTTACAAATTACATAGCAGAGTGTTGTCATTAGCACACATGCATTGTTACTAACCAGGGTCTTTGGGGTGTCTACAGTTTTGGGGTCAAAGGTCATTAAGGGTCGCTTCCGGTCAAAAACCAAAAATCATCAAATATTTTCATTTTTTTTTATCTCAAAACGTAACCAGACCAGAGTAACATAAACTTCATATATGCATTAGTGTTACCCGATGTATGTACGGTATTTTTATTTTTTTTGGTCAAAGGTCATTTAGACGTCATTTCCGGTTTTAAGCTAAATAACTTTAAGAATTTTTATCTCCATAACTAAGCATAGTACATTTTTTTAATTTAATTTGTAACAATGCATTTTCTTGGTGTATATGAGGTTTTTTTTTATATTGGGTCAAAGGTCATTAAGGAGGTCAAAACGTCAAATTTGCAATTTTTTTTTAATTACGGAAAAGTAGCTGTATCTCAGCCTATTTGGAACACAGATAAAGCCCCTACATGCTACAGTGATGCACCATTGGGGTGAGATGTCCATAATAGCCGGTCAAAGGTCAAACTTTAAGTTAAGACTGGCATTTCCGGCCCCGGAGCTAGGTCCAGATCTGTAACCAGATCTAGTTCTTTCTTCTTTCTTCTTTCTTCTGGCAACAAATTTCAAAATGCTTCTTCTCCTACATGTTACATCCTACAATGACGTCACTTGCACATATGCATCGGCTATATCCAGTGTCTATAGGATATTCACAAATTTGGGGTCAAAGGTCATTAAGGTGTCATTTCCGGTATAAAACCAAATATCTTCAAAATGCTTCTTCTGCCACAAATTACATAGTACGATGATGTCACTTACACATATGCATCGGCTATATCCAGTGCCTATAAATTATTCACAGAAATTGGGTCAAAAGGTCATTAAGGGGTCATTTCCGGTCTGAAAGCTAAAAATATTCAAAAATCACTGTTTTTACAAATTACATAGCAGAGTGTTGTCATTAGCACACATGCATTGCTACTATCCAGGGTCTTTGGGGTGTCTACAGTTTTGGGGTCAAAGGTCATTAAGGGTCGCTTCCGGTCAAAAACCAAAAATCATCAAATATGTTCATTTTTTAAATCTCAAAACGTAACCAGACCAGAGGGGCATAAACTTCATATATGCATAAGTGTTACCCGATGTATGCACGGTATTTTTATTTTTTGGTCAAAGGTCATTTAGACGTCATTTCCGGTTTTAAGCTAAATAACTTCAAGAATTTTATCTCCATAACTAAGCATAGTAGATTTTTTTAGTTTAAACTGTAACAATGCATTTTTGCGGTGTGTATGAGGTTTTTTTTATATTGGGGTCAAAGGTCATTAAGGCGGTCAAAACGTCAAATTTGAAAAAAAAAGTTTAACAATACGGAAAAGTAGCTGTATCTCAGCCTATGGAAGACGGATAAAGCCCCTACATGCAACAGTGATGCACCATTAATGCTGTGAGATGTCCATAATAGCCGGTCAAAGGTCAAACTTTAAGTTAAGACTGGCATTTCCGGCCCCAGCTAGGTCCAGATCTGTAACCAGATCTAGTTTCTTCTTTCTTCTGGCAACAAATTTCAAAATGCTTCTTCTCCTACATGTTACATCCTACAATGACGTCACTTGCACATATGCATCGGCTATATCCAGTGTCTATAGGATATTCACAAATTTGGGGTCAAAGGTCATTAAGGGGTCATTTCCGGTATAAAACCAAATATCTTCAAAATGCTTCTTCTGCCACAAATTACATAGTACGTTGATGTCACTTACACATATGCATCGGCTATATCCAGTGCCTATAAATTATTCACAGAATTTGGGTCAAAGGTCATTAAGGGGTCATTTCCGGTCTAAAAGCTAAAAATATTCAAAAAATCACTGTTTTTACAAATTACATAGCAGAGTGTTGTCATTAGCACACATGCATTGCTACCAACCAGGGTCTTTGGCGTGTGTACAGTTTTGGGGTCAAAGGTCATTAAGGGTCGCTTCCGGTCAAAAACCAAAAATCATCAAATATGTTCATTTTTTTTATCTCAAAACATAACCAGACCAGAGTAATATAAACTTCATATATGCATTAGTGTTACCCGATGTATGCACGGTATTTTTATTTTTTGGTCAAAGGTCATTTAGACGTCATTTCCGGTTTTAAGCTAAATAACTTCAAGAATTTTTATCTCCATAACTAAGCATAGTAGATTTTTTTAATTTAAACTGTAACAATGCATTTTCGTCGTGTATATGAGGTTTTTTTATATTGGGGTCAAAGGTCATTAAGGAGGTCAAAACGTCAAATTTGCAAAAAATGTTTAAAATTACGGAAAAGTAGCTGTATCTCAGCCTATGGAAGACGGATAAAGCCCCTACATGCTACAGCGATGCACCATTAATGGTGTGAGATGTCCAAAAACTTTAAGACTGGCATTTCCGGCCCCGGCTAGGTCCAGATCTGTAACCAGATCTAGTTCTTACAAGCCGACGACGGATGTCGGCTTGTTCTGTCTCTTCTCAATTCTTCTTTCTTTCTTCTTTCCTCTGGCAACCGCAATCAACTGCATGTAGCTCCGCAAGGGATTGACAGATTTCAACCAAAGTTGACCCAAATGACCATTGGGCTAGGCCAAACCTTCCATTTGACTTTGACCTCGCTGTGACCTTTGACCTAGCTATAATGGTCAAAAATGTGATTTCACAAAAACTGCTACTCCTTCCACAAATTTCATGCGATGAGGACATGGTTATATCATGTGACTCGACTTTAGTCGGTGTCTATAGGGTGTGCTCAGATAAGGGGTCAAAGGTCAGTAAGGGGTCATTTCCGGTCAAAGTCTAAACAATATTCAAAAAATCACTGTCTTTACAAATTACATAGCAGAGAGTCGCCATTAGCACACATGCATTGCTACTAGCCAGGGTCTTTAGGATGCCTACAGTTTTGGGGTCAAATGTCATTAAGGGGTTACTTCCGGTCAAAAACCAAAATTATCAAAAATGTTCAAAAAATTTTTGTCTCAAAATGTAGACAGACCAGAGTAATATAACTATCATACATGAATCAGTGTTACCTGATGTATGTATGGTATTTTTATTTTGGGGGTCAAAGGTCATTAAGGGGTCACTTCCTGTTTTTAGCTAAATAACTTTAAGAATTTTTATCTCAAGAAATAAACATGTGAGAATTTTTTAATTAACATTGGAACAATGCATTTTGTCGGTGTATATAAGGTTTTTTTTTCATTGAGGTCAAAGGTCATTAAAGGGGGTCAAAAGGTCAATCAAAAATTTTCAAAAATCAAAATCCATGTATAAGTTCCGATTAAGCTGAAATTCACCAGGAATATTTCTTATGACATCCTAAGCACAATGCAAGAGCAGTTGACCCCATCCGTAACCCAGGGGTCAAGTTATAGGGTCAAATTGCGGCTTGTATTCAGCGTCTGTTGACTCTAGTTCTTTCTTTCTTCTGGCAACCTCGTGACATTTTGCGTGACTTGCCACGTTTCGCCCTAACTCTCTTATGCTTCGACAGATTTCAACCATACTTGAGCCAAATGACCACTGGACTAGGCCAAACCTTCCATTTGACTTTGACCTTGCTGTGACCTTTGACCTAGCTATAACGGTCAAAAATGTGATTTCACAAAAAATGCTACTCCTTCCACAAATTTCATGCAATGATCATGTGACTCATGCATATGAATCAACATGTGGCAGTGCTTAAAACTTCCTAAAAGAATTGAGGTCAAAGGTCATTAAGGGGTCATTTCCGGTCTGAAAGCTAAAAATATTCAAAAATCACTGTCTTTACAAAATATATAGCAGAGAGTCGCCATTAGCACACATGCATTGCTACTAGCCAGGGTCTTTAGGATGCCTACAGGTTTGGGGTCAAAGGTCATTAAGGGGTTACTTCCGGTCAAAAACCAAAAATGTTCAAAAAATTTTTATCTCAAAATGTAAACAGACCAGAATAATATAACCAACATACATGAATTAGTGTTCCCTGATGTATGCATGGTATTTTTATTTTGGGGGTCAAAGGTCATTAAGGGGTCACTTCCTGTTTTTAGCTGAATAACTTCAAGAATTTTTATCTCAAGGACTGAACATGTTAGAATTTTTTAATTAAAATTGGAACAATGCATTTTGTCGGTGTACATAAGGTTTTTTTTACATTGAGGTCAAAGGTCATTAAAGGGGTCAAAAGGTCAATCAAAAATTTTCAAAAAATGAAAATCCATGTATAAGTTCCGATTAAGCTGAAATTCACCAGGAATATTTCTTATGACATCCTAAGCACAGTGCAAGAGCAGTTGACCCCATCCGTAACCCAGGGGTCGAGTTATAGGGGTCAAATTGCGGCTTGTATTCAGCGTCTGTTGACTCTAGTTACAAGCCGACGACGAACGTCGGGTTGTTCTGTCTTCTTCCAATTCTTTCTTCTTCTTCTTCTTCTTTCTTCTGGCAACCAATCAACTGCATCTAGCTCCGCAAATGATTGACAGATTTCAACCAAACTTGACCCAAAAGACCACTGGGCTAGGCCAAACCTTCCATTTGACTTTGACCTTGCTGTGACCTTTGACCTAGCTATATTGGTCAAAAATGTGATTTCACAAAAAATGCTACTCCTTCCACAAGTTACATGCAATGATCATGTGACTCATGCATATGAATCAACATGTGGCAGTGCTTAAAACTTGTCAAAAAGAATTGAGGTCAAAGGTCATTAAGGGAGTCATTTCCGGTCTGAAAGCTAAAAATATTCAAAAAATCACTGTCTTTACAAATTATATAGCAGAGAGTCGCCATTAGCACACATGCATCGCTACTAGCCAGGTCTTTAGGATGCCTACAGTTTTGGGGTCAAAGGTCATTAAGGGGTTACTTCCGGTCAAAAACCGAAATATTCAAAAAAATTTTATCTCAAAATGTAAACAGACCAGAGTAATATAACCATCACACATGAATCAGTGTTACCTGATGTATGCATGGTATTTTTATTTTGGGGGTCAAAGGTCATTAAGGGGTCACTTTCTGTTTTTAGCTAAATAACTTCAAGAAATTTTATCTCAACAACTAAACATAGTAGAATTTTTAAATTAAAATTGGAACAATGCATTTTGTTGGTGTATATAAGGTTTTTTTTTCATTGAGGTCATTAAGGGGGTCAAAAGGTCAATCAAAAATTTAAAAAAATCAAAATCCATGTATAAGTTCCGATTAAGCTGAAATTCACCAGGAATCTTTCTTATGACATCCTAAGCACAATGTAAGAGCAGTTGATTCCCATCCGTGACCCAAGGGTCAAGTTATAGGGGTCAAAGGTCAAATTTCGAAATTGGTCCAATCGAGCTCAAATTCAACAGGAATTATTCTTACGACATTCTAAACATGTTAAAAATATAATAATATTTATGACCCCAAAGGTCAAAGTTTAGGGGTCAAAGGTCAACTGCGGCGGCTTGTACTCAGAGTCTGTTGACTCTAGTTCTTTCTTTCTTCTTCTGGCAACCGCAATCAACTGCATGTAGCTCCGCAAGGGATTGACAGATTTCAACCAAAGTTGACCCAAATGACCATTGGGCTAGGCCAAACCTTCCATTTGACTTTGACCTCGCTGTGACCTTTGACCTAGCTATAATGGTCAAAAATGTGATTTCAAAAAAAATGCTACTCCTTCCACAAATTTCATGCAATGATCATGTGACTCATGCATATGAATCAACATGTGGCAGTGCTTAAAACTTCCTAAAAAGAATTGAGGTCAAAGGTTATTAAGGGGGTCATTTCCGGTCTGAAAGCTAAAAATATTCAAAAAATCACTGTCTTTACAAAATATATAGCAGAGAGTCGCCATTAGCACACATGCATTGCTACTAGCCAGGGTCTTTAGGATGCCTACAGGTTTGGGGTCAAAGGTCATTAAGGGGTTACTTCCGGTCAAAAACCAAAATGTTCAAAAAATTTTATCTCAAAATGTAAACAGACCAGAATAATATAACCAACATACATGAATTAGTGTTCCCTGATGTATGCATGGTATTTTTATTTTGGGGGTCAAAGGTCATTAAGGGTTCACTTCCTGTTTTTAGCTGAATAACTTCAAGATTTTTTATCTCAAGAACTGAACATGTTAGAATTTTTTAATTAAAATTGGAACAATGCATTTTGTCGGTGTACATAAGGTTTTTTTACATTGAGGTCAAAGGTCATTAAAGGGGTCAAAAGGTCAATCAAAATTTTCAAAAAATCAAAATCCATGTATAAGTTCCGATTAAGCTGAAATTCACCAGGAATATTTCTTATGACATCCTAAGCACAGTGCAAGAGCAGTTGACCCCATCCGTAACCCAGGGGTCAAGTTATAGGGTCAAATTGCGGCTTGTATTCAGCGTCTGTTGACTCTAGTTTCTTTCTTTCTTCTGGCAACTCGTGACATTTTGCGTGACTTGCCACGTTTCGCCCTAGCTCTCTTATGCTTCGACAGATTTCAACCATACTTGAGTCAAATGACCACTGGACTAGGCCAAACCTTACATTTGACTTTGACCTGACTGTGACCTTTGACCTTGACCTTATGGCCAAAAATGTTGATTTCACAAAAATGCTACTCCTTCCACAAATTACATGCAATGATCATGTGACTCATGCATATGAATCAACATGTGGCAGTGCTTAAAACTTCCTAAAAAGAATTGAGGTCAAAGGTCATTAGGAGTATCTATGAGGGCGCTGATCTCGAACTGCAGCATAAAAGAACTTCTCCAAAATTTTTGTGATTTTAACTCGTTTGCACCACTTTATAGCTTTCATTGTTATCGTCAATTGATTTGTAAGTACTATATGACATTAGTTGTGAACTTTGACTTTGAAGATATTTCGTCATTATATCACATTTTGTTGAACTTCGCTTCGCCGTACTGTATCATATTTGACTCTGTTGACATTAGCAACGGTGCATCCATGCAGAATTCTGATCCTGTATTCAGTCTTGTACTATTTATATACCATTAATTGTACTTGTATTTTTTATTGTGCTGCCATGAGACCTTTCCTCTTTAAATCAGCTCCCTTTCAAGCTAAATGGAAAGGTGTGATAAACAAGTACTTCACGAATGCAACATCAGTAAAACTTTCTGATTATGATCCTCCAAGAGGATGTCGAGCGGGACGACATAAGAGGAAACTGATGTCAACAGTGAACTCAATCAGAATCCCAAAATGCAATGCGTCAATTGTCAAACCTGCCATCAATAAGAGTAATCTTATCTACGTTCCTCGGAGCAACATAAATTCAACCCATAATGCCCCGGGCATTCGCTTCGCCACTTGGAACGCCAGATCCGTTAATAAAAAGGGGAAGTCAACTGCCCTTTGCGACTATGTGATCAATAATCAGTTGGATATTCTTGCTGTTACTGAAACGTGGCTAACAGGAGATGATAGAGACAACCACGCGATGGCAAATATCAAAAATACATTACCTAACTATCAGATTCATCATATTCATCGTCAACAACGTACAGGAGGTGGTGTCGCCGTTCTCGTTCGCGATGGCCTCCGTATACGCATGAAGGACAGCTTCGAGTTCAAGTCCATGGAACATATGATCATTTCTGTTTCTTCAGGGCCTACATCATTTGAACTTGTAACCATATATCGCCCTCAAAAAGACAGCAAAAAGAAACTCACCTCGCCTATGTTCTTTGAAGAGTTCGCTTCTCTTTTGGAAACTTTGACACTTGGCGCCAATCATCTATTACTAGCTGGTGATTTCAATGTTCATGTAGATGATGATGACGACCACGACAGTTCAATGTTGCGCAATATTCTGGATCGTCATAATTTACAACAACATGTTCATGAACCTACCCATATTAGCGGTCATACACTTGATTTGCTGATATCAAGAAAAGATGATGATCTTGTTAGCCGTACCTCGGTACAGACTGGTTTACCATCTGATCATTTCGCAGTTAAATGTTTGATCAATATCTGCCGTCCTGGACCGTCAATAAAGCGCATTAAAACTCGCATGATTCGGTCCATTGATCTCGAGGGTTTTTCCGATGACATTCAGTCTGCGTTGGAGCCGTTGGCAACAACTGGTGACTTAGATTCCTTAACCAATGGTTATAACGAGGCTCTGAAAAAGACACTTGATAAACATGCGCCTGTACTAGAGAAGAATATTGTGCTCCGCCCACATGCTCCTTGGTATAATGATTCCCTCCGAAGAGCTAAACAAGAACGTCGCCAGAGCGAGCGAAGGTGGTTGCGTTCTGGACTCACAGTGGATAAGGAATCTTATAAACACCAATGTGAGCAATACAAGTCGCTTCTAGATAAGAGCAAGACCGAATATCACAGCCACCAAATAGCAGGATCAAATGATCGTGATCTCTTTCGCATTGTAGACAAGTTGTCATCTCAAACGTCTGCAAAAGTTCTTCCTCATAATGATAGTCCCAAAGATTTAGCTGATTCTTTTGCAACGTTTTTCGACGAGAAAATAACGATGCTTCGTGATGGTCTGAAAACCAACATCACACCACCTGCATCTGTATCGACTTCTGAAACATGTATCAATACTTTCAGCGAATTTTGTGAAGTTTCTGAGGAGGAAGTTCTTAAATCCATCAAGTCGGCGTCTGTGACATCATGTGCACTTGATCCGCTGCCTGTCAACCTGTTCAAGACCTGTTTGGATGACTTACTTCCTGTGATAACAAAAATTGTTAACCTCTCATTGTCATCTGGTATGTTTCCATCACATCTTAAACATGCTCGCATCATTCCACTCCTAAAGAAACCATCATTGGATGCTGATGTCTTGTCTAATTATCGTCCTATATCTAATTTGGCCTTTCTTGGCAAGATCATCGAACGAATCGCCGTGAATCAACTGCAGACCTATCTTAGCCAGAATCATCTCCATGCACCTATGCAGTCCGCATACAGACCGTGCCATAGTACTGAGTCTGCACTTTTAAAGGTTCAAAATGATATTTTGACATCGCTCGACCAACGGAAAGAAGCTTTACTGATTTTACTCGACTTCAGCGCGGCTTTTGATTTGATTGATCATAGTCAACTGCTCGATCGCCTCTCTGTTCGCTATGGAATCCAAGGAAAAGCACTCCAGTGGTTTTCGTCGTATCTTAGAAGTAGAACACAGTCAGTCGCGATTAATGATGTGCTTTCTGACCCTGTTGATCTTAAATGTGGAGTCCCCAGGGCTCGGTTGCAGGACCCATCGCATTTATATTATTCAGTGCACCCCTGCAAGATATCATCACTGCACATGGTATTTCCACAGTTATTTACGCTGATGACACCCAGCTGTATGTTACATTCTCGCCCAAAGATCGCGAAAGTGCTGTGCGGAAGATCGAAAATTGTATTGCCGATATTAGATCATGGGTGTAGAGGCAATGCGCTGGTGCTGAATGACAGCAAAACAGAGTTGTTATACTTCTCTTCGAGGTTTGTCAACACTACTTGGGTACCTTCTGTACGGATTGGAGATTCTGTCGTCTATCCCTCCAACAAAGCTCGCAATCTTGGTGTCACTTTTGATTCATCGCTGATTATGAGCCAGCACGTCGACAACTTGTGTAAATCCGCTCTTCATGGCATAAGAAAGATCGGTAAAATCCGCCATTATCTTGATCAGGATTCAACAGTCAAGCTAATCCACGCGTTTGTTACATCTAGGCTAGATTGCTGCAACTCACTGCTCTTTGGATTACCAGAACGGGAAATCGCGAAAATTCAGCGAGTGCAGAATACGGCCGCGCGTCTTGTTGTTCGATTACCTCGTCGTGAGCATATCACACCTGTGCTTGAAAAGTTGCACTGGCTACCAATTCAACAGCGGATAGCGTTCAAGATATTGCTTCTCTGCTACAAAGCCCTTCACGGATTGGCCCCTGAGTTTATCACTGACCTTGTCCACCAATACGTACCCACCAGAACGCTAAGATCTGCTTCTGAATGTCGTTTGGTAACAACGAATCCATCTACAAAATCGTATGGTGCTAGGTCCTTCTCATTCGCTGCTGCTAATTTATGGAACCAGATTCCAAAAGCACTCCGTCAATCTTCATCTGTCGACGTTTTCAAGTCCAAGCTCAAGACGCATCTTTTTACCATGTATTTTCATCAGGATCAGTAATGCTGTATTTTTGTGTATCTATTCGCTTTGTGCAATTATTTAAACCCAGCCCACTTACCATCTTTGGGAGCAAAATGCTGTTGCCTTGATCTTGCTGAAGAGTGCACGTGCTAGTAACCTCTCCTCTCCTGGGTTATTTCTCGCCTTATGTGCCGGTCACATTCGCTTAAACCCCATGCTTTATATTATTGTTTATTTGTTACTTAATAATGTGCAATTAACACCCAGCCCAACTTACCATTCAATGGGAGCAAGATGCTGTTGCCTTTATCTTGCTGAGAGTGCACGTGCTAGTAACCTCTCCTCTCCTGGGTTATTTCTCGCCTCATGTGCCGGTCACATTTCGCTTACTTCCATACTTTGTATTATTGTTCATGTATAATGTTATATTGTGCATTTAATAACACCCAGCCCAACTTACCATTCAATGGGAGCAAGATGCTGTTGATCTTCGCTGAGAGTGCAAGTGCTGGTAACCTCTCCTCTCCTGGGTTATCATGCTTTTTCATGTGCCGGTCACATCACCAAATGTGTTTTGTATGATATCATATTTTGTATTTTAATTTGTACATTTTATATTACTTGCTACTTGTATTGATTTTAAAAACAATTTGCCTATTCTCATGTTATAGTAATATTATTGTATTTTGTATATATTATCATGTTGTATCATGTGTAAGTTTAAGTTATTTTTGGTAGTTTTTAAGGTTTTGCATTGTTTTATCTGTAAAGCGCCCTGAGGCTTTTCTGCATAGGGCGCTATATTAAATCTTTGTTTATTATTATTATTATTATTATTTATTTATTATTATTATTATTAAGGGGTCATTTCCGGTCAAAATCTGAAAAATTTGTAAAAATATTCAAAAATCACTGTCTTTACAAATTACATAGCAGAGAGTCGCCATTAGCACACATGCATTGCTACTAGCCAGGGTCTTTAGGATGCCTACAGTTTTGGGGTCAAAGGTCATTAAGGGGTTACTTCCGGTCAAAAACCAAAATTATCAAAATGTTCAAAATTTTTTATCTCAAAATGTAAACAGACAAGAATAATATAACCAACATACATAAATTAGTGTTCCCTGATGTATGCATGGTATTTTTATTTTGAGGGTCAAAGGTCATTAAGGGGTCACTTCCTGTTTTTAGCTGAATAACTTCAAGAATTTTTATCTCAAGAACTGAACATGTTGGAATTTTTTATTTAAAATTGGAACAATGCATTTTGTCGGTGTACATAAGGGTTTTTTTTTCATTGAGGTCAAAGGTCATTAAGGGGGTCAAAAGGTCAATCAAAATTTTCAAAAATCAAAATCCATGTATAAGTTCCGATTAAGCTGAAATTCACCAGGAATATTTCTTATGACATCCTAAGCACAATGTAAGAGCAGTTGACCCCATCCGTAACCCAGGGGTCAAGTTATAGGGGTCAAATTGCGGCTTGTATTCAGCGTCTGTTGACTCTAGTTTTATATATATCTTACATTATCCTTGTATTACTTGTTCCCATCAAGTTGGTCATAGTGCAATTTTGTCCACGGCAAATTCACCGTGACCTTTTCAGCCATATACCCGCTTAGTGAAGATTAAACCGAAATATGCAGTACTAAACCATTATAGTAATCGATTGTCCAATGCACATTTCTTACCACGTGATAATATTAATCCAATGAGCGATCGAATTGTCCGCTACGGTCGACTAATCTAATCGATAATGACGCTATTGACATGCACGGGCGGAGCTCCACTGACTGAATTTTGGGGATTTTTAACTGGTTTGCTATCATTTACTCATCAAGGCGCTCCACCGTTATTATAAGAACTATGCTAATAATTTAAAAATTGACATGTAGAAAATTAACCATACTTAATTGATAGAAAGTACTAGATTTGTATCTATTACGGTTTTGTGGTACCCCTCTCCCAAACGCGACCAAGTCAGGGCGGCCCGGTGAAGCAAAATGTGCATTGGATTAACACGGGAGTTTGGATAAGATGGTAGATTTCCTTTCTCATACAAAATGCATGCTCCCCCGTTATTAAAGCTTGTACCGGATTACAAATTACGATATTTTGAAAAGAATAAGTAATTAAAACATAGAGCAAGTACTAAAATCAGAGCTTTTATACTTTTTGATATATGACGCTAACTAGTTCATCTCATAATGTCTACAACACAGCGCTATCAGTATGGTTCAATTGCCTATTCATACACTCCTATATCAAAGCAGCCAATCAGAAAAGCTGTTAGAAAAGTACGAAACATGCATTGATTGTGTATATTGTGCACTCCGCGTAATACGCGCAGTGTTTCGCGCGCGTTCGCGTCGCGTAGGATTGATTCATTTTTCGGGAGGGTTGATGCATTTATATTTGTTTCTGTTTTCCAACATTTTTAGTGATTATTTGTTATATAAAAAGTAAAAATCTCGTGTATGAAATAGATTAATAAACTTGTATTACTTATTGCTCAAGAAATTAGACAAAATAATGCACTTGCGCTGATGTTGATGCGTCTAATGCACTCCCCTTCGGGGCTCGTGCATTAGACGCATCAACATCAGCGCGCGTGCATTATTTTGTCTAATTTCTCGAGCAATAAGTAATAAAGTAATACGCGTTTATTAACAAGTACTTGGGTTTCAAGATGGGCTCTAGTGCTGGAGACCTATAGAGAAGAAAAGCACTAGCCTTGAAACTGGAACACCTCTGGAGAAGCCCATCCCTGCCAATCGAAACAAAAATCAAGCTGTTTGAGACAACTTAGTTACTGTCTTTCTGTACGGGTGTGAGTCATGGGTAATCACCAAGGACATGGAAAACAAGATCAACGCCTTTGCAACATCTTGCTACAGAGTCATGTTAAACATCAAGCGTGTGGATCGGATTCCAAATGAAACCATATACAATCTGACCAACACCACTCCACTGGTTGCCAGAGTCACGATTCATCAACTCAAATTTCTCGGCCATATACTGCGTCTTGAAGATGACCTTTATATTCCACCACACGGGAAGAGGAAACTGGGACGGCCGCGCACACTGTACTTACAGTATGTCCAGCACCTCCTGGGAGATACTGAAGGGATGCTGCAGCCAAACAAAATTGTTTCGCTTGCTCAAGATCGCAATAATTGGAGAAAGCCTGTAATCGCCTGCTCCGCAGCCGACTGATGATGACCCTTCTAAGGTTTCCATACTGCATTAGTTTTATATCTTACATTGTCCTTGTATTTCTTTTGTACTCCTCTATAGCTTGCATACTACTTAAGTTTTATATCTTACATTGTCCTTGTATTTCGTGTTCCCATCAAGTTGGTATACCTGCCTCATATCCTTTTGTACTCCTCTATAGCTTGCATACTACTTAAGTTTTATATCTTACATCGTCCTTGTATTTCTTGTTCCCATCAAGTTGGTATACCTGCCTCATATCCTTTTGTACTCTTCTATAGATTGCATACTACTTAAGTTTTATATCTTACATTGTCCTTGTATTTCTTGTTCACATCAAGTTGGTATACCTGCCTCTTATCCTTTTGTACTCCTCTATAGCTTGCATACTACTTAAGTTTTATATCTTACATTGTCCTTGTATTTCGTGTTCCCATCAAGTTGGTATACCTGCCTCATATCCTTTTGTACTCCTCTATAGCTTGCATACTACTTAAGTTTTATATCTTACATCGTCCTTGTATTTCTTGTTCCCATCAAGTTGGTATACCTGCCTCATATCCTTTTGCACTCTTCTATAGATTGCATACTACTTAAGTTTTATATCTTACATTGTCCTTGTATTTCGTGTTCCCATCAAGTTGGTATACCTGCCTCATATCCTTTTGTACTCCTCTATTATAGCTTGCATACTACTTAAGTTTTATATCTTACATTGTCCTTGTATTTCTTGTTCCCATCAAGTTGGTATACCTGCCTCATATCCTTTTTGTACTCTTCTATAGCTTGCATACAGCTTTAGTTTTATATCTTACATCGTCCTTGTATTTCTTGTTCCCATCAAGTTGGTATACCTGCCTCATATCCTTTTGTACTCTTCTATAGATTGCATACTACTTAAGTTTTATATCTTACATCGTCCTTGTATTTCTTGTTCCCATCAAGTTGGTATACCTGCCTCATATCCTTTTGTACTCTTCTATAGCTTGCATACTACTTAAGTTTCATATCTTACATTGTCCTTGTATTTCTTGTTCACATCAAGTTGGTATACCTGCCTCATATCCTTTTGTACTCTTCTATAGCTTGCATACTACTTAAGTTTTATATCTTACATCGTCCTTGTATTTCTTGTTCCCATCAAGTTGGTATACCTGCCTCATATCCTTTTGTACTCTTCTATAGATTGCATACTACTTAAGTTTTATATCTTACATTGTCCTTGTATTGCTTGTTCCAATCAAGTTGGTATACCTGCCTCTTATCCTTTTGTACTCCTCTATAGCTTGCATACTACTTAAGTTTTATATCTTACATTGTCCTTGTATTTCTTGTTCCCATCAAGTTGGTATACCTGCCTCTTATCCTTTTGTACTCCTCTATAGCTTGCATACTACTTAAGTTTTATAATATCTTACATTGTCCTTGTATTTCTTGTTCACATCAAGTTGGTATACCTGCCTCATATCCTTTTGTACTCTTCTATAGATTGCATACTACTTAAGTTTTATATCTTACATTGTCCTTGTATTTCTTGTTCACATCAAGTTGGTATACCTGCCTCTTATCCTTTTGTACTCCTCTATAGCTTGCATACTACTTAAGTTTTATATCTTACATTGTCCTTGTATTTCGTGTTCCCATCAAGTTGGTATACCTGCCTCATATCCTTTTGTACTCCTCTATAGCTTGCATACTACTTAAGTTTTATATCTTACATCGTCCTTGTATTTCTTGTTCCCATCAAGTTGGTATACCTGCCTCATATCCTTTTGCACTCTTCTATAGATTGCATACTACTTAAGTTTTATATCTTACATTGTCCTTGTATCTCGTGTTCCCATCAAGTTGGTATACCTGCCTCATATCCTTTTGTACTCCTCTATTATAGCTTGCATACTACTTAAGTTTTATATCTTACATTGTCCTTGTATTTCTTGTTCCCATCAAGTTGGTATACCTGCCTCATATCCTTTTGTACTCTTCTATAGCTTGCATACAGCTTTAGTTTTATATCTTACATCGTCCTTGTATTTCTTGTTCCCATCAAGTTGGTATACCTGCCTCATATCCTTTTGTACTCTTCTATAGATTGCATACTACTTAAGTTTTATATCTTACATTGTCCTTGTATTTCTTGTTCCCATCAAGTTGGTATACCTGTCTCATATCCTTTTGTACTCTTCTATAGATTGCATACTACTTAAGTTTTATATCTTACATCGTCCTTGTATTTCTTGTTCCCATCAAGTTGGTATACCTGCCTCATATCCTTTTGTACTCTTCTATAGCTTGCATACTACTTAAGTTTCATATCTTACATTGTCCTTGTATTTCTTGTTCACATCAAGTTGGTATACCTGCCTCATATCCTTTTGTACTCTTCTATAGCTTGCATACTACTTAAGTTTTATATCTTACATCGTCCTTGTATTTCTTGTTCCCATCAAGTTGGTATACCTGCCTCATATCCTTTTGTACTCTTCTATAGATTGCATACTACTTAAGTTTTATATCTTACATTGTCCTTGTATTGCTTGTTCCCATCAAGTTGGTATACCTGCCTCTTATCCTTTTGTACTCCTTTATAGCTTGCATACTACTTAAGTTTTATATCTTACATTGTCCTTGTATTTCTTGTTCCCATCAAGTTGGTATACCTGCCTCTTATCCTTTTGTACTCCTCTATAGCTTGCATACTACTTAAGTTTTATAATATCTTACATTGTCCTTGTATTTCTTGTTCACATCAAGTTGGTATACCTGCCTCATATCCTTTTTGTACTCTTCTATAGCTTGCATACAGCTTTAGTTTTATATCTTACATTGTCCTTGTATTTCTTGTTCCCATCAAGTTGGTATACCTGCCTCATATCCTTTTGTACTCCTCTATAGCTTGCATACTACTTAAGGTTTATATCTTACATTGTCCTTGTATTTCTTGTTCCCATCAAGTTGGTATACCTGCCTCATATCCTTTTGTACTCCTCTATAGCTTGCATACTACTTAAGGTTTATATCTTACATTGTCCTTGTATTACTTGTTCCCATCAAGTTGGCATACCTGCCTCATATCCTTTTGTACTCCTCTATAGCTTGCATACTACTTAAGTTTTATATCTTACATTGTCCTTGTATTACTTGTTCCCATCAAGTTGGTATACCTGCCTCATATCCTTTTGTACTCCTCTATAGCTTGGATACTACTTATGTTTTATATGTTACATTGTCCTTGTATTGCTTGTTCACATCAAGTTGGTATACCTGCCTCATATCCTTTTGTACTCCTCTATAGCTTGCATACTACTTAAGGTTTATATCTTACATGGTCCTTGTATTTCTTGTTCCCATCAAGTTGGTATACCTGCCTCATATCGATTTGTACTCCTCTATAGCTTGCATACTGCATTGGTTTTATATCTTACATTGTCCTTGTATTTCTTGTTCCCATCAAGTTGGTATACCTGCCTCATATCCTTTTGTACTCCTCTATAGCTTGCATACTACTTAAGTTTTATATCTTACATTGTCTTGGTATTGCTTGTTCACATCAAGTTGGTATACTTGCCTCATATCCTTTTGTACTCCTCTATAGCTTGCATACTACTTAAGTTTTATATCTTACATTGTCCTTGTATTTCTGTTTCCCATCAAGTTGGTATACCTGCCTCATATCCTTTTTGTACTCCTCTATAGCTTGCATACTACTTAAGGTTTATATCTTACATGGTCCTTGTATTTCTTGTTCCCATCAAGTTGGTATACCTGCCTCATATCCTTTTTGTACTCCTCTGTGGTTTGCATACTTCTTAAATTTTATATCTTACATTGTCCTTGTATTTCTTGTTCCCATCAAGTTGGCATACCTGCCTCATATCCTTTTGTACTCCTCTATAGCTTGCATACTACTTAAGTTTTATATCTTACATTGTCCTTGTATTACTTGTTCCCATCAAGTTGGTATACCTGCCTCATATCCTTTTGTACTCCTCTATAGCTTGCATACTACTTAAGTTTTATATCTTACATTGTCCTTGTATTACTTGTTCCCATCAAGTTGGTATACTTGCCTCATATCCTTTTTGTACTCCTCTATAGCTTGCATACTGCTTTAGTTTTATATCTTACATTGTCCTTGTATTACTTGTTCCCATCAAGTTGGTATACCTGCCTCATATCCTTTTGTACTCCTCTATAGCTTGCATACTACTTAAGTTTTATATCTTACATTGTCCTTGTATTTCGTGTTCCCATCAAGTTGGTATACCTGCCTCATATCCTTTTGTACTCCTCTATAGCTTGCATACTACTTAAGTTTTATATCTTACATCGTCCTTGTATTTCTTGTTCCCATCAAGTTGGTATACCTGCCTCATATCCTTTTGCACTCTTCTATAGATTGCATACTACTTAAGTTTTATATCTTACATTGTCCTTGTATTTCGTGTTCCCATCAAGTTGGTATACCTGCCTCATATCCTTTTGTACTCCTCTATTATAGCTTGCATACTACTTAAGTTTTATATCTTACATTGTCCTTGTATTTCTTGTTCCCATCAAGTTGGTATACCTGCCTCATATCCTTTTTGTACTCTTCTATAGCTTGCATACAGCTTTAGTTTTATATCTAACATCGTCCTTGTATTTCTTGTTCCCATCAAGTTGGTATACCTGCCTCATATCCTTTTGTACTCTTCTATAGATTGCATACTACTTAAGTTTTATATCTTACATTGTCCTTGTATTTCTTGTTCCCATCAAGTTGGTATACCTGTCTCATATCCTTTTGTACTCTTCTATAGATTGCATACTACTTAAGTTTTATATCTTACATCGTCCTTGTATTTCTTGTTCCCATCAAGTTGGTATACCTGCCTCATATCCTTTTGTACTCTTCTATAGCTTGCATACTACTTAAGTTTCATATCTTACATTGTCCTTGTATTTCTTGTTCACATCAAGTTGGTATACCTGCCTCATATCCTTTTGTACTCCTCTATAGCTTGCATACTACTTAAGTTTTATATCTTACATTGTCCTTGTATTACTTGTTCCCATCAAGTTGGTATACCTGCCTCATATCCTTTTGTACTCCTCTATAGCTTGCATACTACTTAAGTTTTATATCTTACATTGTCCTTGTATTACTTGTTCCCATCAAGTTGGTATACTTGCCTCATATCCTTTTTTACTCCTCTACGGTTTGCATACTGCTTTAGTTTTATGTCTTGCATTGTCCTTGTATTACTTGTTCCTATCAAGTTGGTATACTTGCCTCGATTTTTTTCTACTAAAACTATGCGAATGAAAATTTAAAATAATGTTAAAATGCTCCTAATAAGAAAACGCTAATATATACAAAGAATACAAAATAACAGGCGACAATTTCACTTTGTAAGAGCTCGATGTAATTAGTAGATTAGAATATAAGCATAAAACAAGCTGGTGCAGTTCTATATTTCGAAGGTTTTTTGTTCCATATACGATTTATTCTGAAGGATCTTTTTGGCCAAACATGCTTTGTATGAAAGTTCTTAAATAAAGGTCCATAGAATAGCGTGTTAAAATAAACGACCCTTCAGGATGAAAACTCAGAACAAAAATGTTTCGCCTGATCTCCAGGAATAATGATCACACAAAGAAGAAACATGCATTAATGCACAGTCCAACATAACTGCGGAATTGTAGATTTTGCTCAATTATACATTTGCGTCTAGAGACCACCCTGAAGTGTTAAAATAAAGCACTATAAAGCACATTGATGTCAACACTTCAAACCAAAATCAATGTCTGCTTCAGTCACCAGTACACTTCTTATTCATTGGTTCTGCTGAAGTGTTAAAATAAAGCACTATATAGCACATTGATGATAACCATTAACCAAAACCAATATTTACATCAGTGACCAGTATGCTTTTTATTCTCTATTTATTTTTTCTGAAGTGTTAAACAAAGCACTATCAAGGACGTGTGAGATTTTACCCTGCAACTGTGCTCCTGGATCATAAGATCGTCCGATTTGTGTGTATTTGCAATATTAAAAAGATGCCCCAATATCAGAATATTGTGAACCAGAAATTGTTTGAAGTTCCTTTTAATATACCAGTACCAAATTAAGATTGTCTGCCACAAATATTCTTACATACATAAAGGTATTTATATAGCGCCTTTGAATAAATACTAATTTCTCCCCTTTCTTGAGGACACATAATGTACTTACTTCTCCTACCAAGAACACATGAATGTTGAAGAAAATAGCAGAGGCTGTTTATGATATGTGTGTACATATTTCATACAGAATTTGTGTTTTATGAATGCAGACATTCTAGTTGCAGACATACTATAGCTACCAAGCAATCTGTGTAAGCATTTGTATCGCATCGTGTTTGAACAGACTCATGATAAATGACATGTTATATATCATTGTATCCTGTCATGACCTAGAATAAATAGCTCGAAATGCTGCTCCATAATACGTTTTTACCAATAGGATACAATTCAAAGGGGAGAAATTTGCACTTATTCTTGCCCAAATTTCTTACATGTGTTAATGTAATAATTAGGAATTTGTTGGTCCATGGAACGTTAATATTAATTCTTTACTGATCATGATGAAATAATGTCAGTAAAAACTGTTTTCTGTCGCCGAAATGAAGTAAACTAAACTAAACCCTACTGGTAATTTCAGCCATTTTATGTGGAGTTCTGTGGTGGATTTAATGTCACAATTACGACATTAATTCAAAATTAATCTATAATCAAAGAATACAATGAATTTGGTTGATTCAATTTAGCGTAAATTGGGAAACATGTAACCTAATCAAATATGCCAAAACATAAAGTTTAAAGAAATAACCAATTTCATTTCAAAATACTGTACACTATTGCATTACATTGTGCATATGAAGCTACATCCTATATGCGAAACAAAATGCGCCTTGTTACAAGGGCTCGTGTACTTTTTCCAATTTTAGAGAATGGTCTCACCGCTTTTTGTTTTCATGTGAGCACACGGCAGCTATACTAGTAAGCCTCTCCTCTCAAAAACCCAGTGTTTGCTATTACAAATGAGCATATTGATTACAGGAAACCAACCACTAAACGAATGGTTACTATGGAATGAAACTGAAACACAATCTGCTGACCAGTGTCAGGATTTCTTGATAAGATTGACAATTAAACCATCGGACTTGTAATGGTGTTCTAAGATATCTTCGGTTAATATTCTCACAGCTAGTGACGTGTACCTCTGTTTAACAATCAAAGAAGCTGTTGTTGAAATGCCATGCAACTAAGAGTCGTTACTAGGTGAAATGTTAGTAACACAACTGAGTGCAGGGTTATTAACCGTGTGAATGCTGAAATAAGGGATACGTCTTTTGTTCTTAGAAAGTAATTTACATTCATAAATAGATTATATGTTGTGTGGGGCAACAGGACAGAGGGCAAAGAAAAATAAACACAGTTTTTATGGCATCTTTATATTTTAACTATATATAATAAATGTAAATAGTGAAGAAGAAGGCGGAATAGGTTTACAATAAATGTAACTAAAATACAGTTTTATCAGGGGTAGATAGCAACATACTATAACAACGGTATAGAGCTATCAGTCGTACTAGTAGCTAGCAACTCACTACATGACATAAATATACAAGCTGTTTCAAAATGCTTGGCACCCATCCTATTTGATGTTTATTAACAAACATTGAATCCGTTTGAAATGCCCAGGATTTATAGTTTTATGACCTTTCATAGCATTTATCTGTAAATAAGGTAGCTCCTATGTTGTATTTTGTTGTAGTAGTCTTGTCCATAATTACTGGAAGCTGATGGGTGCCATCATTTTGATATACCCTGTAGTGCTATCAGGGGTAGATAGCAACACATTATAACATACTATAACATATATATATAACGCCATCAGTAGTAGATAGCAACTCGCTATAACACAGATATAGTGCTATCAGGGGTAGATAGCAACACATTATAACATAGATATAGTGCTATCAGGGGTAGATAGCAACTCACTATAACATAGATATAGTACTATCAGGGGTAGATAGCAACATATTATAACATAGAAATAGTGCTATCAGGGGTAAATAGCAACATACTAAAATATAGATGTAGTGCTATCGGGGGTTGATAGCAACTTACTGTAACATAATTGCTGCCAGAGCCTTTGTTTACCTTTAATTAAACAAAACACAGACAAAAGGTATGCTCCTTATTTATTAAATACACTTGTTTGACCTTGTTGCTATTTTAATTATGTACACATGACAAACAATAAATCAGCTGCGATACCATTCGGGGTGCTTCCAAACAAAATTATACGTGCATCACTAAAACTAAATCGCAAATTGGCAGAACACACTTTCACTGTTAAACTATTTTTAAAGGCAATTTCATACCCGTATTTAATACAAGCATTGAGGACAATTATGTGATGATCCAGTTATTTGAAAAAGAAAACATCACATGTCTGTCCTACCATGTCTAAAGATGGTATTTGATTACTTTATGAACAAACAAAATCACATCGTAATGACTCCTAAATGTAAACTGTGTTGTTTACTTGTACATATTACATTTTTACGTTAATACCTGATTAAAAACCACTTGTCTTGTCTCCCAAATAAATAGCAGTATCATGTCTTGTTCTTTATTTGCATCATACTTCATTTTTACTTGGAAGGCAGAAGTATAAAATGGGTGCCATTTTCTAAATGTCATTCCATGAATTAAGATAATCATAGCTATATATGACGTTCACACACATGTATATTGTGACAAAATCAATGGCTTACATTCCAAAACTTCCGGTCAATTTTTTTAATACCTTTTGTACAAAGAGCTATTTTCATAGATAAAGTTATTACTCTTCACTAAGCCAATACAATAACATAAATCGAAAACATGTTATTCTGGTTTCTTCTTATCCATTCTACTTTGTAAAGGTTAATATTAATATCTATAGTTCTGGTACCAAATCAATTCTTGATATTTCCTATGAAACTTATAATTATGTTGTGCTTCTCATATTCTTTTAATATCACTTCTATTTAAAGTATGTAATAAAGTAAATAATATATGTTGATAATCTACAGATGACACCTTTGATCTAAAGTACCTTAATCAAAATTGGCTATTCGTGGCTATTTTAAATTACAGTAATAATTAGATTGATATTAACACAGAGCTCCATGGATAAAAATAAAATACCAGATCGATGATCAAGCTAGTATTTTAAAGGCGGCTGTCAAGTCTCAGAAATGCATTGAGTAAAAGTGCTGTATATTAGCTTTATAAGATTCCTTGACTCTTTGTCTTTCAAATATGTATGCTTTTGTTTGCTGTGTATGCATATTTAAATTACGGAACTCAGGTAAACAACTTTCTTGGCAGTATTTTGACCCAACCCCTTAGACTTGTTTTCTTTTGTAGCATACTGTAGGGTGTGCAGTGTCACTTGGGTCACAAAAGCCAGTTGTCAGTCCTATCAAGAAACGAGAATTCCCACAAAAGGGAAGTAACGAAGACAAAGTTTGTGAAGAATTTGATTCCTTTTGTGTTAGAAGGATTGGTATCACTTGGTGATAAGAGTAGCCCACAACCCATAAAGATCGTGCGAGATACGTGCTGTGCACGGTCTGTGATCTTGGAAGGAACTTTGCCCTTTAATGAGGATAGTTCAGCAAGCAATGCATTAATCCAGGGTATTGAAATGGAAATGTTTGGTGTTGTGTGAACCCGAAGCAGGTGATTTTGGCCTGGGTCATTTTAGTGACCATAACAAATGTCTCAGAAATGCATTGAGTAAAAATGCTGTATATTAGCTTTATAAGATTCCTTGACTCTTTGTCTTTCAAAATATGTATGCTTTTGTTTACTGTGTATGCATATTTAATTTCGGGAACTTTTACTTAATGCATTTCTGATTTAATGCATTTCTCACATCCTCCTTAACAAACGTATTAAATATGATTTTTGTAGTGTATATTTAAACAGAAAATTGCAGTCCTACTCAGGTAAACAACTTTCTTAGCAGTATTTTGACCAAACCCTTATTCTGTTCTAGCAACAGAAAATGTTTTCATTAGAGATGTCTGTATTACTGTAGCAGTCATGTGCTCATTAGACAGATACTTATTCACCAATGTGACGCAATTCAATCCAACGAGGACAAAAGAGACAATTTGTAAATTACATTATCATAATCAACTTACACAATCACAAATTATACTATTGCTGGAATCCCAATATCCCTAGCATACTACTACTTGGTTGCAAAATTGTGGCCTTTTACAATGCCAAATTTGTATGTGTATTGTTGGCTCCCTATTTTGCCTGTCAATTCCACAATCACTCCATTTGGGCTGGTTATAGATCGCGGGTTTTATATTTCAGGCGAAAAGAATGCATTGGTTTCAATATATGTATCGTTTTTTTATCTATATTTATCTGCAAGAAAATTATAAAGAGCAAAAAGTGTGTTATCTAAAATCCTTGCACACATTTTTTCAGGTAGGTGTTCCAAGAAAATATTTAAAAAATAAATAAATAAATAAACAATTATAGTTTTACCTTTGTCTTACATTAATTCATTTTTTTCGTTCAATCATTCATTTATTCATTCATTCATTCGATCATTTATTGATTGATTAACTCATTTATTTCATTATGTTATTTTTACTTTTTTTTTTATTTTTATTATTCACTATTTTACATGTTTTTTTATTAATTTATTTATTTAGAGTTTATTCATTACATATTTCTGATGCAAGGATAATAATGAATACATGCAAAATCTAATTCTTTACAAACGAAGACATGCACCTGATGTTCTTTTGTTTAATTCCAAAACAAATTATTTTTCATCATCGCTGTCATCATCACTTTATTTCGCTCTGGGTCCTAATCCACGAATGACCCTTAACATTTGAGTATCAAATAATGTTATCTCCAGTGATGCTATCAAATGACAATAACACACATAATTAAATTTTTAGCCCAAGTTACCGGTCAAATCCCGAAACAGTCACCCAATTTGTCTCGTAATCATTGGTTTCTATGTGACAAAAAATATCACAAATAGCCCAATTTGGTTATAAATGTGCTGTTTCGGCAACTTGGAATTAAACATCCTGTTATTGGAAGCAATCCTAGCCAGCTGAGATTTGAATTGTGTTTAATTTACACACAATATAAATCCCAGATGATTATAAAGCTTTACAAATGGCTATTGGATTATTTTATGCAATATCATCCAGTAGTTCTGTGCTATCAGGGGTACATGTAGATAGCACATATTAGAGCCAAAAGAATTGAATAACTAACAGTGATTAATTCACAATCACCGTCCATACTCAATAGTGTTGGTTTTATGTTACTACTCTGAACTCAGCTTTGTAACCAGCCTTGGTATTCCATAGGGGAAGCCCATTCACTGAGAATTTGGTCCTGTTTACAGGAGTAAGAGCTTCCAAAAAAGGGCGGGCTGATTCAATAAAAATTCGGTTTTCCATCGGAAAACATTTCTTTTGCAGTGCACCTGCGTCTCTGCGAAATCAGAAAGTAAAGGTTTTGTTTGTTGTTTTATTTTTTTTTTCCGTTTTACTTATTTTCAATTGTGAAATCTATTCCAGATCCTTATTAATTAATCCTTAATAATAATTTAATTAATAATTTTCTCGAACAAAGTACTATTTTGCACACTATTTTAACTTTAACAGTCATGTTGAGTATAAATTTACAACCCTCTTCTTGTAAAGTTCATTCATCAGCTGCTGAACAACAAAAACAACAATGTACCATAAAATATCAACAAAAGCCTCATCATATTCACCTTTGGCAGCAGTGTAAGCATACATGTACAAGTTTGTAATGTCAAACATCTTAGCCAAACATCAACAAAAGCCTCATCATATTCACATTTGGCAGCAGTGTAAGTATACACGTACAAGTTTGTAATGTCAAACATCTTAGCCAAATATCAACAAAAGCCTCATCATATTCACATTTGTCAGCAGTGTAAGCATACACGTACAAGTTTGTAATGTCAAACATCTTAACCAAACATCAACAAAAGCCTCATCATATCCACATTTAGCAGCAGTGTAAGCATACATGTACAAGTTTGTAATGTCAAACGTCTTAACCAAATATCAACAAAAGCCTCATCATATTCACATTTGGCAGCAGTGTAAGCATACATGTACACGTTTGTAATGTCAAACATCTTAACCAAACATCAACAAAAGCCTCATCATATTCACATTTGGCAGTAGTGTAAGCATACATGTACAAGTTTGTAATGTCAAACATCTTAGCCAAATATCAACAAAAGCCTCATCATATTCACATTTGGCAGCAGTGTAAGCATACATGTACACGTTTGTAATGTCAAACATCTTAACCAAATATCAACAAAAGCCTCATCATATTCACATTTGGCAGTAGTGTAAGCATACATGTACAAGTTTGTAATGTCAAACATCTTAACCAAATATCAACAAAAGCCTCATCATATTCACATTTGGCAGTAGTGTAAGCATACATGTACAAGTTTGTAATGTCAAACATCTTAGCCAAACATCAACAAAAGCCTCATCATATTCACATTTGGCAGCAGTGTAAGCATACATGTACAAGTTTGTAATGTCAAACATCTTAACCAAACATCAACAAAAGCCTCATCATATCCACATTTGGCAGCAGTGTAAGCATACGTGTACAAGTTTGTAATGTCAAACATCTTAACCAAACATCAACAAAAGCCTCATCATATTCACCTTTGTCAGCAGTGTAAGCATACACGTACAAGTTTGTAATGTCAAACATCTTAGCCAAATATCAACAAAAGCCTCATCATATTCACATTTGTCAGCTGTGTAAGCATACATGTACAAGTTTGTAATGTCAAACATCTTAACCAAATATCAACAAAAGCCTCATCATATTCACATTTGGCAGCAGTGTAAGCATACGTGTACAAGTTTGTAAAGTCAAACATCTTAACCAAACATCAACAAAAGCCTCATCATATTCACATTTAGCAGCAGTGTAAGCATACATGTATAAGTTTGTAATGTCAAACATCTTAGCCAAATATCAACAAAAGCCTCATCATATTCACATTTGGCAGCAGTGTAAGCATACATGTACAAGTTTGTAAAGTCAAACATCTTAGCCAAATATCAACAAAAGCCTCATCATATTCACCTTTGGCAGCAGTGTAAGTATACACGTACAAGTTTGTAATGTCAAACATCTTAACCAAACATCAACAAAAGCCTCATCATATTCACATTTGGCAGTAGTGTAAGCATACATGTACAAGTTTGTAATGTCAAACATCTTAGCCAAACATCAACAAAAGCCTCATCATATTCACATTTGGCAGCAGTGTAAGCATACATGTACAAGTTTGTAATGTCAAACATCTTAGCCAAACATCAACAAAAGCCTCATCATATTCACCTTTGGCAGCAGTGTAACTATACACGTACAAGTTTGTAATGTCAAACATCTTAACCAAACATCAACAAAAGCCTCATCATATTCACATTTGGCAGTAGTGTAAGCATACATGTACAAGTTTGTAATGTCAAACATCTTAACCAAATATCAACAAAAGCCTCATCATATTCACATTTGTCAGCAGTGTAAGCATACATGTACAAGTTTGTAATGTCAAACATCTTAACCAAATATCAACAAAAGCCTCATCATATTCACATTTGGCAGCAGTGTAAGTATACATGTACAAGTTTGTAAAGTCAAACATCTTAGCCAAATATCAACAAAAGCCTCATCATATTCACATTTGTCAGCAGTGTAAGCATACATGTACAAGTTTGTAATGTCAAACATCTTAACCAAATATCAACAAAAGCCTCATCATATTCACATTTGGCAGTAGTGTAAGCATACATGTACAAGTTTGTAATGTCAAACATCTTAACCAAATATCAACAAAAGCCTCATCATATTCACATTTGGCAGCAGTGTAAGCATACATGTACAAGTTTGTAATGTCAAACATCTTAACCAAATATCAACAAAAGCCTCATCATATTCACATTTAGCAGCAGTGTAAGTATACACGTACAAGTTTGTAATGTCAAACATCTTAACCAAATATCAACAAAAGCCTCATCATATTCACATTTGGCAGTAGTGTAAGCATACATGTACAAGTTTGTAATGTCAAACATCTTAGCCAAATATCAACAAAAGCCTCATCATATTCACATTTGGCAGCAGTGTAAGCATACATGTACAAGTTTGTAATGTCAAACATCTTAACCAAATATCAACAAAAGCCTCATCATATTCACATTTGGCAGCAGTGTAAGCATACATGTACAAGTTTGTAATGTCAAACATCTTAACCAAATATCAACAAAAGCCTCATCATATTCACATTTGGCAGCAGTGTAAGCATACATGTACAAGTTTGTAATGTCAAACATCTTAGCCAAACATCAGCAAAAGCCTCATCATATTCACCTTTGTCAGCAGTGTAAGTATACACGTACAAGTTTGTAATGTCAAACATCTTAACCAAATATCAACAAAAGCCTCATCATATTCACATTTGGCAGTAGTGTAAGCATACATGTACACGTTTGTAATGTCAAACATCTTAACCAAATATCAACAAAAGCCTCATCATATTCACATTTGGCAGCAGTGTAAGCATACATGTACAAGTTTGTAATGTCAAACATCTTAGCCAAACATCAACAAAAGCCTCATCATATTCACATTTGGCAGCAGTGTAAGCATACATGTACACGTTTGTAATGTCAAACATCTTAACCAAATATCAACAAAAGCCTCATCATATTCACATTTGGCAGTAGTGTAAGCATACATATGTACAAGTTTGTAATGTCAAACATCTTAACCAAATATCAACAAAAGCCTCATCATATTCACATTTGGCAGCAGTGTAAGCATACATATGTACAAGTTTGTAATGTCAAACATCTTAGCCAAATATCAACAAAAGCCTCATCATATTCACCTTTGTCAGCAGTGTAAGTATACACGTACAAGTTTGTAATGTCAAACATCTTAGCCAAACATCAACAAAAGCCTCATCATATTCACATTTGTCAGCAGTGTAAGCATACACGTACAAGTTTGTAATGTCAAACATCTTAACCAAATATCAACAAAAGCCTCATCATATTCACATTTGTCAGCAGTGTAAGCATACATGTACACGTTTGTAATGTCAAACATCTTAACCAAACATCAACAAAAGCCTCATCATATTCACATTTGGCAGCAGTGTAAGTATACACGTACAAGTTTGTAATGTCAAACATCTTAGCCAAATATCAACAAAAGCCTCATCATATTCACATTTGGCAGCAGTGTAAGCATACACGTACAAGTTTGTAATGTCAAACATCTTAGCCAAATATCAACAAAAGCCTCATCATATTCACATTTGGCAGCAGTGTAAGCATAC
Source organism: Amphiura filiformis (assembly GCF_039555335.1). NCBI lineage: Eukaryota > Metazoa > Echinodermata > Ophiuroidea > Amphilepidida > Amphiuridae > Amphiura > Amphiura filiformis. The sequence goes on along the minus strand of NC_092638.1, from coordinate 1,971,257 downwards.
ATGTACACGTTTGTAATGTCAAACATCTTAACCAAATATCAACAAAAGCCTCATCATATTCACATTTGGCAGCAGTGTAAGCATACATGTACAAGTTTGTAATGTCAAACATCTTAACCAAATATCAACAAAAGCCTCATCATATTCACCTTTGGCAGCAGTGTAAGTATACATATGTACAAGTTTGTAATGTCAAACATCTTAACCAAATATCAACAAAAGCCTCATCATATTCACATTTGGCAGTAGTGTAAGCATACATATGTACAAGTTTGTAATGTCAAACATCTTAACCAAATATCAACAAAAGCCTCATCATATTCACATTTGGCAGCAGTGTAAGCATACATGTACAAGTTTGTAATGTCAAACATCTTAGCCAAACATCAACAAAAGCCTCATCATATTCACATTTGGCAGCAGTGTAAGCATACATGTACAAGTTTGTAAAGTCAAACATCTTAGCCAAACATCAACAAAAGCCTCATCATATTCACATTTGGCAGCAGTGTAAGCATACATGTACAAGTTTGTAATGTCAAACATCTTAACCAAACATCAACAAAAGCCTCATCATATTCACATTTGTCAGCAGTGTAAGCATACATGTACACGTTTGTAATGTCAAACATCTTAGCCAAACATCAACAAAAGCCTCATCATATTCACATTTGGCAGCAGTGTAAGCATACATGTACAAGTTTGTAAAGTCAAACATCTTAGCCAAACATCAACAAAAGCCTCATCATATTCACATTTGGCAGCAGTGTAAGCATACATGTACAAGTTTGTAATGTCAAACATCTTAACCAAACATCAACAAAAGCCTCATCATATTCACATTTGTCAGCAGTGTAAGCATACATGTACACGTTTGTAATGTCAAACATCTTAGCCAAACATCAACAAAAGCCTCATCATATTCACATTTGGCAGCAGTGTAAGTATACACGTACAAGTTTGTAATGTCAAACATCTTAGCCAAACATCAACAAAAGCCTCATCATATTCACATTTGTCAGCAGTGTAAGCATACATGTACACGTTTGTAATGTCAAACATCTTAGCCAAACATCAACAAAAGCCTCATCATATTCACATTTGGCAGCAGTGTAAGTATACACGTACAAGTTTGTAATGTCAAACATCTTAGCCAAACATCAACAAAAGCCTCATCATATTCACCTTTGTCAGCAGTGTAAGCATACATGTACAAGTTTGTAATGTCAAACATCTTAACCAAATATCAACAAAAGCCTCATCATATTCACATTTGGCAGCAGTGTAAGCATACACGTACAAGTTTGTAATGTCAAACATCTTAGCCAAATATCAACAAAAGCCTCATCATATTCACATTTAGCAGCAGTGTAAGCATACACGTACAAGTTTGTAATGTCAAACATCTTAGCCAAATATCAATAAAAGCCTCATCATATTCACATTTGGCAGCAGTGTAAGCATACACGTACAAGTTTGTAATGTCAAACATCTTAGCCAAATATCAATAAAAGCCTCATCATATTCACCTTTGGCAGCAGTGTAAGCATACATGTACAAGTTTGTAATGTCAAACATCTTAACCAAATATCAACAAAAGCCTCATCATATTCACATTTGGCAGCAGTGTAAGCATACGTGTACAAGTTTGTAATGTCAAACATCTTAGCCAAATATCAACAAAAGCCTCATCATATTCACATTTGGCAGCAGTGTAAGCATACATGTACAAGTTTGTAATGTCAAACATCTTAGCCAAACATCAACAAAAGCCTCATCATATTCACATTTGGCAGCAGTGTAAGCATACATGTACAAGTTTGTAATGTCAAACATCTTAGCCAAATATCAACAAAAGCCTCATCATATCCACATTTAGCAGCAGTGTAAGCATACACGTACAAGTTTGTAATGTCAAACATCTTAGCCAAATATCAACAAAAGCCTCATCATATTCACATTTAGCAGCAGTGTAAGTATACATGTGTACAAGTTTGTAAAGTCAAACATCTTAGCCAAATATCAACAAAAGCCTCATCATATTCACATTTGGCAGCAGTGTAAGCATACATGTACAAGTTTGTAATGTCAAACATCTTAACCAAATATCAACAAAAGCCTCATCATATTCACATTTAGCAGCAGTGTAAGCATACACGTACAAGTTTGTAATGTCAAACATCTTAGCCAAATATCAACAAAAGCCTCATCATATTCACCTTTGTCAGCAGTGTAAGCATACATGTACAAGTTTGTAATGTCAAACATCTTAGCCAAATATCAACAAAAGCCTCATCATATTCACATTTAGCAGCAGTGTAAGTATACACGTACAAGTTTGTAATGTCAAACATCTTAGCCAAATATCAACAAAAGCCTCATCATATTCACATTTGGCAGTAGTGTAAGCATACACGTACAAGTTTGTAATGTCAAACATCTTAACCAAACATCAACAAAAGCCTCATCATATTCACCTTTGTCAGCAGTGTAAGTATACACGTACAAGTTTGTAATGTCAAACATCTTAGCCAAATATCAACAAAAGCCTCATCATATTCACATTTGGCAGCAGTGTAAGCATACATGTACAAGTTTGTAATGTCAAACATCTTAGCCAAATATCAACAAAAGCCTCATCATATCCACATTTAGCAGCAGTGTAAGCATACACGTACAAGTTTGTAATGTCAAACATCTTAGCCAAATATCAACAAAAGCCTCATCATATTCACATTTGGCAGCAGTGTAAGCATACATGTACACGTTTGTAATGTCAAACATCTTAACCAAACATCAACAAAAGCCTCATCATATCCACATTTAGCAGCAGTGTAAGCATACACGTACAAGTTTGTAATGTCAAACATCTTAGCCAAATATCAATAAAAGCCTCATCATATCCACATTTAGCAGCAGTGTAAGCATACACGTACAAGTTTGTAATGTCAAACATCTTAGCCAAATATCAACAAAAGCCTCATCATATCCACATTTAGCAGCAGTGTAAGCATACACGTACAAGTTTGTAATGTCAAACATCTTAGCCAAATATCAACAAAAGCCTCATCATATTCACCTTTGTCAGCAGTGTAAGCATACATGTACAAGTTTGTAATGTCAAACATCTAAGCCAAACATCAACAAAAGCCTCATCATATTCACATTTGGCAGCAGTGTAAGCATACACGTACAAGTTTGTAATGTCAAACATCTTAACCAAATATCAACAAAAGCCTCATCATATTCACCTTTGTCAGCAGTGTAAGCATACACGTACAAGTTTGTAATGTCAAACATCTTAGCCAAATATCAACAAAAGCCTCATCATATTCACATTTGGCAGCAGTGTAAGTATACACGTACACGTTTGTAATGTCAAACATCTTAGCCAAACATCAACAAAAGCCTCATCATATTCACATTTGGCAGTAGTGTAAGCATACATGTACACGTTTGTAATGTCAAACATCTTAACCAAACATCAACAAAAGCCTCATCATATTCACCTTTGTCAGCAGTGTAAGCATACACGTACAAGTTTGTAATGTCAAACATCTTAACCAAATATCAACAAAAGCCTCATCATATTCACATTTAGCAGCAGTGTAAGTATACACGTACAAGTTTGTAATGTCAAACATCTTAACCAAACATCAACAAAAGCCTCATCATATTCACCTTTGTCAGCAGTGTAAGCATACACGTACAAGTTTGTAATGTCAAACATCTTAACCAAATATCAACAAAAGCCTCATCATATTCACATTTAGCAGCAGTGTAAGCATACATGTACAAGTTTGTAATGTCAAACATCTTAGCCAAATATCAACAAAAGCCTCATCATATTCACATTTGGCAGCAGTGTAAGCATACACGTACAAGTTTGTAATGTCAAACATCTTAGCCAAATATCAACAAAAGCCTCATCATATTCACATTTGGCAGCAGTGTAAGCATACACGTACAAGTTTGTAATGTCAAACATCTTAACCAAATATCAACAAAAGCCTCATCATATTCACATTTAGCAGCAGTGTAAGTATACACGTACAAGTTTGTAATGTCAAACATCTTAACCAAACATCAACAAAAGCCTCATCATATTCACAGTTGGCAGCAGTGTAAGTATACACGTACAAGTTTGTAATGTCAAACATCTTAACCAAATATCAACAAAAGCCTCATCATATTCACATTTGGCAGCAGTGTAAGTATACACGTACAAGTTTGTAATGTCAAACATCTTAGCCAAACATCAACAAAAGCCTCATCATATTCACATTTGGCAGCAGTGTAAGCATACACGTACAAGTTTGTAATGTCAAACATCTTAACCAAACATCAACAAAAGCCTCATCATATCCACATTTAGCAGCAGTGTAAGCATACACGTACAAGTTTGTAAAGTCAAACATCTTAGCCAAATATCAACAAAAGCCTCATCATATTCACATTTAGCAGCAGTGTAAGTATACACGTACAAGTTTGTAATGTCAAACATCTTAGCCAAATATCAACAAAAGCCTCATCATATTCACATTTGGCAGCAGTGTAAGCATACATGTACAAGTTTGTAAAGTCAAACATCTTAGCCAAACATCAACAAAAGCCTCATCATATTCACATTTGGCAGCAGTGTAAGCATACATGTACAAGTTTGTAAAGTCAAACATCTTAGCCAAACATCTTCTATCAATATGATAACATCGTTTTCCTGTCCTCTGTATATACCCTGTAGGCTATATATTTGAGTCAATATAATCAACTGATGAGACAGGGTCCATTGATTTTCGTGGCGTGGCGTGGCATTTCTTTACTATCATTACACGTTCTTATGAAAAGAATGCACGGTTTTCACTTGTATAAACATGTAATGATAACAATGGTGAATGTTCCTTGCATATCAGGAAGTATTTATTTATGATATTAAAGGTCATGACGAGAAACAGGTTCAAGACAAAATTAACAGTTTTGATTTTGTGTGATTTTAAACATTTATTAAAGTTCGCAATTCCAATAATGTACACTCCATGGTGCTGACATATTTGTACAGGTTTTTTCAGTTTGCGGTTTTTAAATACGGTAAACTGGGCAAAGCTTAAAAATATACCTATTGCATTTGAACAGCAAATCTACTATTCTTCTGAACACAATTTGCACAGAAATTCCAATATAACATCAATTATTAAAATAAGTATTGTGATGTACCCTGGGTAATTTGATTTGATAATTTATCTTTGTTTACAAAATTACATGAGTGATGAGATTTTGGGGGAATTCCCCTCTCAAATTGAGCAAAACAAATCGAATCATATCTAATTTGGAATATTTGGAAACCCCCTGAGATTGTAAAGTGAAGATGTCACGGGATTCCCTTCAGGAAGTGATGTCATGTGAAATATTAATGTTATAATTGAGACTTGGGATTTTCCCAGACTACAGAATAGTGTGAAGGTAGTAATTGGCTATTAATAGAATGGGTTTTTTTTTCAGTGCTTGATAAGATAATGTAAACATGATTCTTCACAGTTTATAGTGTTGATCTGGGCTAGCTAGCTAATATGCTTACAGTCCAATTCCCTCAAAGAAAGGAAATTGCAAACCAGAACTATATGTTGTAGTTAATGTACTACTGCCTGTCAGTGTTGTCGGTCTACAATACGTCAAAGAGCGTACTTCTTCCAAGAAAGGAATACATATTCTTCTGTCGACTTGCTGAAGTCTGTTTTATGCATAGATTATCTAAATATGATGATCTATGGTTTTTTTATTCAACGCAACTGTCAATATAAGTGGGGTCAACTGCATCGCAGTCATTCTTCCTGGAGATATTGTGTGAAAGGTGGAAATAGCACCAGTTTTGGAGAAAACAGCGCAAGGAGTTAAATTTGGAGAAAGCAGCGCAAGGAGATTTGTGTGAGGATTTTATTCGCAAGGATATTTATCAATGCAAGTGTACAATGGACTTCGCTGATTTTCGCAGGACCAATGAATAAGGATATACATCAGCCGTCCAGAACATTGCAAGAACTTTATGATCACCAACAAGAAGACTGCTGGGATAAGTACTGATTAATTTGAAACTGTAATGGTGTGATTTTATTGTTTTTGCAATTGTTGTTATATGTACCAATCATACTTTGTTTTCAATTAAAGACTTAGATTTTGTTAGCTTAATCAATGCATTCGTGTGAATTTGGGTAAGAGGTGATTTTGGCCTTGAGTCAGTATGACTCGTAACAGTATAAAGGATCTTTCTTTCCTGTTTTACTTCTTTCTTGCTTGCTTGTTTGATATTATTCATTCTTTCCTTCTTTCACTCTCCCATCCTCTTTCTTTCTATTTTCTTTCCTTCATTCTTTCTGCCATTTTTCTTATCATGTGCACCTTTTGTTTAATGTTTTCTCTTTAAGTGATATTACACATCAACAGCCGTAGAGGGTATACAGATGTGACAAGTCAAATACCATTGTGATACAACAAACTGTTGTTTTATGTAAGCTATTGGGTGAGTTCTAGGCAAAAAAAGTATGAAATCACAGATATTGAAACACAATATCTGTTCCGATATCTGTGCTTTAATATCATTAAATGCTCATAATATATGTTTAACAGCATATTTATGTTGTAATATTATTATCATGTAACAGATATCATATAGCTCTAATACAGATGTTAAACTCATAATAAAATCTGATGTTGTACATCAAATGGCAAGAACATGGATGAGATTAAAAAATGAGAGGGACACTGCAGTTACCCAGATTTGTACATGTATCATTTCATTTGGGGAAACCATAATCATAATAAGGTTTCACGGAACATAAAGGCAGGCCGTCTGTAACCAAAAAATACCATCAATTGTTAGGACTTTTGCAAAACTATGCCCAAAAAGATTCAAATTGTTAAGAGAAAATAACAGCTTTTTTGACTGAAAATTGAGTGAACATCCACACAACACGCAAGCAACATTTTAAAAGTCTACATTTTGAAGTCTGACCACCCCTCCTTCAAAACATCTCATGCATTTCTGAATTCATGTTTTCGTGCCTTTTATTTCTTCTTTCTTCAAAATAATGAGATATATATTGTCCTTCTATAATGACAGAGAATAATCAATATCTCACTTAGCAGTGTCTTCATCAGTTGATCTAAAGGCAACTCAACCATTATAAGTTGCTCTAAGATTTCACCAAATCTTCTGTACATTATTACTACTAGGAGTTACCATGGTTACCCAGTGATTTGTCTGTGGCTGCAAATATATACCATCTATAAGGTGTAACAAAAGTTATTGCTAATAAAAGGATTAGAATTTATCTAGGTTTAATCTGCAAAAACAGGATAATGCTGCATTTTTTTAATAAAAGGAATCATGGCGTGTGTTCTTGATTCCGAATACAGGAAAATCTTTTCCAGTAAGCTGCTATTCTCAAAACATTAATCCAAGAACATGTATCTACAAGATTCTAGGCAACTCTGCCATTTCGTATTAATGTATTAATAGCTCTTCCTAGTTCGTCTTACACAATTTAAGGCAGCTGTGTAAAGTGGTAGCGATAAAGCAACACTTGATGGTTAAATTACACTTGAGTATAAGGCAAAGCAATGAACATGTTAAATAGAAATAGTTCCCATTGGATTGATTAAAGTTTAAAACTTTTGATCCAATCACAAGAAAGTCATTCCTATTAATTTGCAGATACTTACCCCATTATTTCCTTTGATGATAAAAAAAGCTTTTTCATGAAATATGTCACACAATACCTTCCGGATGGATCCATTATCCATCATAGCGCTATTTGATAGCATACGTATGTTGAACATAGATTGAGAATTTGACTATACCTTGCTCGCAAAGTCTCTCTTGACATACACACACAAAAGTTTCTGAATATTCATTGCTTGTTTTAAGGGGGTACTGGATGTTTAATATGTTGGTAAACATTGTAAACATGTAAACAATGGCTAGGTAGTGGAAGTGTGGGGCTTTCATTGGATTTGTGAATAACATGTAATACACATTTGGCAATTTCTTTGTCAAACGACCAAACCTGTAATCGTTCTCCTCTCATTTTCTCCACTCCTCTAATAATTTACACACCTCTATATCTTTCATGTTCTTGGCTCCCCTCTCCATTTCTATTTTCTCTCCCTGTCTATTTGTCATTGGTCAGACATTCTCTCTCCAACTCTTTTCTACTTTCTCCTCTCATTTTCTCCTCTCCTCTAATAATTTACACACCTCTATATCTGTCATGTTCTTCGCTCCCCTCTCCATTTCTATTTTCTCTCCCTGTCTATTTGTCATTTGGTCAGTCATTCTCTCCCCAGCAAACACAAAACGTTTTCGACATCATTCGCAAAAGGTTAGAAAAGGCTGCCATAAAACGTTTAAATGTCGGGTTATATAAAGTGTATATAAAGGGTGTAAAATATTTTCATAACATAAAAAATAATTTTGATTACCTGCTGCAAATATTCTAATATAATGTTTTTTAAGTGTTGACAAAATATTTGGCGTTTGCAAAGAATATTTTATAATAACATTTTAAGAACATTTAAAAAATATTGTTGTAGTGCGTTTTCATACAAAACGTTTTAACACGTTTTCATGACCTTTATATAACCTGACATTTAATGTTATTAAAACGTTTTTACCTAAGCCAAACCCCTAAATATAACCTGTTTATAACGTTTTAAAAACGTTTTTGTGTTTGCTGGGTCTATATCTCTTTCTCCATCAATCAATTGTACTTTTTATAAATAGCACCTTTATAATTGTAGTAGTATCTAAAGCAATCCTTTAGCTGATGCTGACATGTCGGAGTTATCAGAGTGTTTATCCACTGATTTCTCAAAACTGTCTGAAATGATATAGCATTGGTCGGTAATATTTTATTAATCTAAAATTGAATCTTCTGTGTTAGTCCCTATTCTAAGCATATAGCAATTGTTTTGATTTATACAGCATTCTCAAAAATTATTTCTCCTCGGAAAACAAAACATATGATTATAAATGTTTATCCCAGGGGGAATGATTCCCCTATATAAGAGGGGGGGGACACAATTGAAAGCCTGAATACAAGAATCTTGCATTCAGGTATTCAATTGTTTCTGGTAAAAAGAGACATGGACATATATTTTCAAGAAATGTGATCAATTTGGGGAGACACAACATTTTTTGCAATCATGAATGGAATGAAAGATTTTATGTATTCTGACCTATAACCTTCTTTCTTGCATTTCTTTGCGCCAATTTCCATTTTGTTACTTGTTTCTATTGAATTATTGAACTTAACATGATACCGTGTGCTTTTGGGTCACTTCTAAAATAACATATTTTAGCTGATTTCTGTTCCAATACTGTCTTTGTTTAATTTATTCAATGCCACACTTGTGCGTACATGGATTTTTATTTTAAATGTACATTTTTAGAGGATACAAAAATAGTGAAATGTTTCTTCAGCAACTGAAAATATAAGTGACACCAATTTTACAGAAATGATTGATTTTTGATACAAATACCAGGGCAAACACCCGATATGAAGCGGGAGAATTTGCCGACATTGTGATGAACAATGGGACATGCAGAGAAATATTTGTTAGGATTTATTGCAGGGGGGAGTCTAGAACAAAATTATTTATGTAAAAAGTAGACAAAACTATGTACAAAAATAGACTATGTGTACCTATTTTGTAGTTTAATGTAAAAGAGTGGCCTTCCTTCTGCGGTGTTAATTTTATGTCTATCTATCTATATCTATGTCTATCTATAAACTTTATTTATATATTTTTACCCAGCAAAGTTGACCTAATAGCCTAAGTGTTGCCTCAAAATATTTTTCCAAGAATTCAGCTTTCATTATGTAACCCCCCCCCCCCTTGCAGGGCAGATAAGTACAAAAATACATCTTCCCTTTACATTTTCAAAACGTTATAATCATGGTTATGTGTCTGATCAAAAAGATACCAAAGTTCAACTTAGTACATTATTATAACATACCAATCCGTGAGAGCCTCATCAGGACGTGTTTGGTCACAATTCCCATTCAATAATTCAAGGCACCTATTCACATGATACCCTGTGTACGTCACCTTACTGATCCAATTGATATTATATAAAATATGAGATTAAAGATTGGTTGATAACAGGTCTCTTTTTGTGATGCAGTTTAATCTTGATATTAAAGAGATTTATTCCAAATGGTGGTCATTTTACATATTATTGCTAGTTGTAGGTCACTGCCCAGTATAAATATTACGTGGTCAATGGAAATATTAAAATTTCTACATGTAGTGTTACACAGGCTGATTAGAATATGTAATGATTTTGAGCCCAAATACAGAAGTGGAAAAAATAATTATAAGGAGATGGAGAAGATGGAACCAAAAGCGAACAGGCTAATGACGTTATCTTTGTGAAATATAACTTAGATAAAGATATTAAATTATCTAGATGAACACAACATGCTCAAACAAAAAGACTAAATGACTTGTATTACATCAACAAGCAAAATTATATAAACCCATATTTTTTGAATCAGCATTTAAGGACACTTGGTGTTTGGACCAGTGTTTAGTTTATTTCGTTTTTGGACCATCATTTAGTTCCAACTTACTGGTTTTGGTAAGGGGTCACATAGCCTAGTATAGATCACTTCAAGTTTAAGATATGGTTCCAACAATTAAACGCGAAATTCAATATAAACAGTCCTGATGAACCTGATGTAAATTTGGCTGTGCGGAGGGATGTCATCAGTTACTTGGCATGTCATGATCATAATGATGTCGAGGGGTGACCTATTTTAACCCAAGATGGGTGGCATTTTTTCAGACCATTTCAGAAATTCATATTATAGAGACAACAATAATATAGTTATGATATAAAATAATAATAATAATTGACAGCTTACCATCCTATATACCAGCCTGCTTCTCCTTCCCTCATAGCCGCCTGATCATCCGACATATTAAATGCTTCTTCTAATGACGTAAAATCAGTGTTATAGGGGAAAAATTGACACTCATCTTCAATCTTATCAAACGAACCTGGGTACTTCCTATATAGGTCTCGAAAAAAATGAAAACTGAATTTATCCATAGCAGTCCAATTTGCTGTAGCACCGGATATGATAGCTGGTCGACCTGAATAAGCGTGTTTATTGAGGAATTCCTCTTTGTCAATGAGATAATAAATTGGTACTTTAGTTAGGTTTTTACACATAGCACATGGAGCTAGTGGTCGTGCCATTTCCATGATGAAAAAGTTATTCTCTATGATGCATGGAGTCTCTCGTACATCGTTCATAAAGTCCTCCCAATCATACTCAGCTCGATGACATACGTATAGAACACCTAAAAGAACTGGAATAAGTGCAAAAGTGAAAGTTACTAGTCTTCTTCTCCAAATTGGACGTACGTTCCGTGTATCTGATGAATTAGCACTGCCATTCCGCGACGGTAAATCTGTGCCTTGATCATCACTCGATTGCCTACCACTACCACCACTTTGGAAGCCGGCACATGAGTTGAGAAACACTTGGCGAACATCGCCAGATTTCAACCCACTTCGACAAGATTGTCTCTTCAACCGTATGAGCTCTCGCACCAACTGCTCCTTTACTTTGGCTGCCTTTGTCATTGTTTTGAAGTATTTCAACTTTGGTAGATTTTAAAACGAGGAAGTTTCTGTACTGTATGCACTACGTTATAGCCGGACTGTTTTGTTTTGATCGAAACACCACTTTACTTCCTGGTTTGGACGTAGTTTTGTGCGATGCAGCCGACGATATGTGTTTCTAGATCAAATAGCCTACTCATATTTCCCTTAAACTGCTCAATTTCTTTTTGTAGTATGTAAAATTAAATATCAAAGGCAAACCACTAATTGTTTTCCAATATGTTATGAAATAGGTTATCACATAGTAATGCTAGCAAGCTGTATTTTGTAAGGAGTGGATATTATAAAAACGTTACAATAAACCAATGACAGGGCCCTCTAGCGTCATCAGTAACCAACGTAAACAAACCCATAGATGAACAACATTGGTTACGCAATATCGCCAGCATGCCCAAGATTAAAAATATTAACAGAATCAGCATGCACTCAGCAATGTTCGGGAACAGCATGTATTTAGAGCTGAAATTTCGGGAACGTTTTCTATTAATTTCAATTCGGAATAATGTGGTATACTTTTCATAAAACAATTATTTATAGTAGCCCCTAATAATATAACTGCCAGGAATGTTTTCTACCAATTAATAAAATTGAGTCCAAGAGGTACTACTAAATGAAAGCAGACACTTTGACCTTTAAACCGTAGAGCTCTGTGTGCATTTATAGTCGTAATAACGATAGTAATACAAACGGGTGTTTTTTGTTGTTCTTTCACGGTGAATGGTCAGAATAAATGAAATGACGTCATACTCTTATATTAAGTGTGGTGCAATCGTGCTGGCAAACTTAAATGGCATAAAACAGTCTATTAATTGTGCGCTGGCTCTGTGCTATGGTTACTTCGTTCATAAAAAAATATAAAAAATTTACACAAAAAAATTGCCCAGGCATGGGTTCGAAACTCAGGCCTGCCCATAACCATACACGCAATCCGGCGTATTGTTTTTGTTTTGTTCATTGACAGTGCCAGAATTACATTCGTGCAATTATTCATCATGATACGTCTAATCTGATTTTTTCCGAACTTTTTTTCCTTCCTACTCTTCTTTTGTCTATTTTCTTCATTCAATCTTACTTCCCTTTTTCATTGGCGTTTTCTTTCCATCTTTTTCGTCTTTTCTTTCTCTTTCGTACTTCGTTTCTGTCTTCCTGTATTTTTTTCATATTTGTTCTTTGTTCTTTTCAATTTTCCTTTCTCTCTCTCTCTCTATTTCTTCGTATTCTTTCTTTCTTTTTCTTGTTCTTTATTTTCCCCTCTTCCTTTTTTTTGTTTACTTATTCTTTTCATATTTCACAATTCACAAAATTATCTCCCTAGCTTCTTGCATAGTAAATCACTGTATTAACAATGATGGTGTGAGCCGTCGTATCCGACAGATCTCCTTTCTCTCAAAGCTGGTTGAGGGTTCGATGTTTTCTGCGGTGGCTGACTAATCCTGCGCGGGAACGGCAGTGTCGTTGACAGTCAGGGCAGACATAATCAGTATTGCTTGGTGGAATTTGGCTTTGTGTAGCATGGCGGGCTGAGCGGGCTTCCTGGAGCGTCTTGATACGTCGCTGCTCGAATTTGCTAACACCAGCACGACAAGCGGATCGCCACTCTGCACGGGTGAGAGCCTGACTCTCCCAAGATGCAGTAGGTATGTCACAAGCTTTCAGACTGGATTTAAGGACATCCTTGAATCTCTTGTGTTGACCTCCTCGTGAACGCTGACCATTGACTAGCTCGCCATAAAACAGGGCCTTTGGTATTCTGCTATCATCCATGCGAACAAGATGTCCAGCCCACTGGAGTTGGCCTTTGATGAGGATTGCCTCGATACCTTCCGATTCACAGCGTTCAAGTACTGAGATGTTTGGTACTTTGTCCTTCCATGAGATACCACAGATTTTACGAAGGCACCTTAGATGGAATTGGTCAAGTTTTCTCACATGCCGGCGATACCAGGTCCAAGAGACACTTCCATAAAGGAGGGTGGATAGCACAACTGTTCTATATACACCGAGCTTAGTACTGAGTCGGATGCCATGATCAGACCAGAGTCTGTGCTGCAACCGTCCGAAACTGGCACTTGCTTTGCTAATTCGTGAAGTGATCTCGTCATCAATGCATGCATTCTGTGAGAGGAAGCCACCTAGATAGCAGAACTTCTGCACAACCTTCAGTTGATCGTCGCCGATCTTGATGACTGGGTCTATAGGTGGGCTGCCTGGCTTTGGCTGGAACATGACTTCTGTTTTCTTAATGCTTATGGTAAGACCATAGCGTCTGGCTGCTCCAGCAAAGTCGTTGAGAATGCTCTGTAGATTCTCTTCGGTATAGGCAATCAGGGCGCAATCATCAGCAAATAGTAGCTCACGCAGAAGTGATAGAGACACCTTTGTCTTGGCTTTCAGGCGTTGAAGGTTGAAGATTCCACCATCGCTTCTAAACCTGATCATGGCTCCTTCGTTACAGTCCTTGAAGGCATCTTGAAGCATTGCAGAGAAGATGATGCTAAACAATAAAGGGGCCATAACACATCCCTGCTTGGTACCATTTGACACTGAAAATGCTTCCGATGTTGTCCCTAGGTCAGATATGCGGGCCATCATGCCATCATGAAATGAGCAGATTATCTTAACTACTCTTGGTGGGCATCCTATCTTCAGTAGTAACCTCCACAGGCCTTCACGACTGACAGAGTCGAAGGCTTTGGTGAGATCAACAAACACCATATACAGGTCTAGATTGTGTTCCCTGCATTTCTCCTGGACTTGTCTAGCTGCAAATAGCATGTCTGTTGTGCCTCTGCCAGCTCTAAAGCCACATTGACTCTCTGGAAAGGTGCTATCAAGATGGGTAGTAAGACGATTGATGATCACTCTGGCGAAGATCTTACCAGCAATGCTTAACAGCGATATACCACGATTGTTGTCACAAATGCGTCTATCCCCTTTGTTCTTGTAGAGGTGTATTATCAGAGCATCCTTGAAATCCTGTGGAACCTCACCTTCTGCCCAGAGTTCTTTGAAGAGCCGCGTTAGCTCAGACACAAGCTTATCTCCACCAAATTTGTAAACTTCTGGGGAATGCCATCCTCGCCTGGAGCTTTGCCACTAGAAAGCTGTTTGATCGCCTTTACTGTTTCTTCAACAGTAGGTGGTTGGTCGAGCTCTTCAATTACTGGGCTTTGTGGTATTTCTGCAATTGCCTCCTCAGAGATTGTTGACTGGCGGTTGAGCAGCTGGTTGAAGTGCTGAGCCCATCTCTCTGTGATGAGTGACGGTTCCTTGATCACAGTATGTCCATCAAGGTCAAGTAGTGGGCTGGTTCCTCTGGAAGAAGGTCCATAGACCGCCTTGAGCTCGCTAAAGAATTTCTTGATATTCTTTGTGTCAGCAGCTTCCTGTAATTCCTGTGTCCTGTCACGCCACCAGTTAAATCCAGTAAATCACTGTATTAACAATAAAATAATTATAGAATAACCACACCAAAGTATAAATAGACTAATTGAAACTTACGTTCAAGTGCACTGGCTCAGTGTATAGTGGTTACATCGCTTTGTTGCTTTTTACTAGTATTGGGTCTATAGTGTAAACTGACAAGGGTTCGAATCCCTACAGGACTACACACGCTATCCGGTGCATTGTTTTGGTTCACTAGGCTTTTCATATTTCACTATGCAAAATTAAAAGAGTCATCTCCCAGGCCCGGTACCCAGCTTCAATAACTTTCTTTTTAACGTTTTTGGGATTTTCATTCACATTGCAATTGTGTCACTTTTTGCATACGTAATTTTCCAGGTTGTGGTTTTTCATACCCAGTTTGTCTCGTATCTTTGATTTGACAATACATTCACAAAAAACAGCAAATAATATACCAATCCTAAGAATTAAATATACATGCATGATATAACCCAGATACAATATTGAATAGAAAAAACCGGGAATAAAGTATAAAATGACCTGAAAATCTTAACAGACAAACGATGGTAGTAATGTGTCATGAGAAATGTGAGATTAAGTACATACAACCCGAAGAAAATGCTTACCAAGGCCGATGGCGGCGGATTAAAAACCTGGGGAAAAAAGCCAAAAATGTTGTGGCGCGAATCTGAACAAAAACGGCGGGAACAAATGAGCGGTGATGGCGTGCTCACTAAAATGGATGTGTACATACACTATTGTTTATTGATAAGATGAACAATACTTCATCAGCTATCTACTCTTAATAGCGTACTACTTCATCATCTATCTACTGCTGATGGCACGCTACTTCATCAACTATCTACTGCTGATAGCACGCTACTTCATCAACTATCTACTGCTGATAGCACGCTACTTCATCAACTATCTACTGCTGATAGCACGCTACTTCATCAACTATCTACTGCTGCTGCTGATAGCATGCTACTTCATCAACTTTCTACTGCTGATAGCACGCTACTTCATCAACTATCTACTGCTGATAGCACACTACTTCATCAACTTTCTACTGCTGATAGCATGCTACTTCATCAACTTTCTACTGCTGATAGCACGCTACTTCATCAACTATCTACTGCTGATAGCACGCTACTTCATCAACTTTCTACTGCTGATAGCACGCTGCTTCATCAACCATCTGCTGCTGATAGCACGCTACTTCGTCAACCATCTACTGCTGACAGCACGCTACTTCATCAACTATATACTGCTGATAGCACGCTACTTCATCAACTATCTACTGATGATTACACGCTACTTCATCAACTACTGCTGATATCGAGCAAGTTACTGCTGATAGCATAATGCTCCTTCAAATCAGTGGCGGATCTGGAGTTGTCACGAGCCCAATTTGAGAGAAAATAATAAAATTTACCAAATGGCCCCGAAGCCATCGCATCACGCTTGCGCGACGCAGGTGGGTGTTTGAAGGGTGTCCCCTCAGAAGTGAGAAACTGTGTGCAACATGAAGACCAACTTGAAGCCATTTGGTGGACCATTTTGGCACTATTATTTTGTAAAATTTTAGTTTGAAAAAGCCGACAATTTACGAAATGAGGGCCCAATTGAAGCTATTCCTGGCCAAGTTATCACTATTATAGTATAAATTATTGCTTTAAACATAAAGTGCCGGCTGTGCAAAGCAGAAGAAAAAAGGGCACTTCTTTAATGCATACGCAGGGGGTTGTCTGAGGGGGATGTTCTCTTCTGAGAATTTATAAAATTTTGCAAATTGAAGGCCCAATTAAAGCCATTTGGTGGGCAATTTTGACACTAGTATTTTATAAATTTTTAGTTAACGCCACTCGTACGCACTATAGTATGCCTAAGTTATTGCTTAAAAACCTAAAGTGTAGGGGTGTCCTATGACATAGAGTAATGGCTCTAGGTTTCAAATCTTATGAAAGTATTTCTATCTTTTTCTGAGACACCAATGATGTATACGGCTCTTTTTTTATATAACATCAAGCTTAGACGGAGAGGTGGGTGGATCACCCATCCATGGCACATTCCATCTAGGACCGGATCATAGTCTTGTATATCATTGTTCACTGAGATGGAACAATGTAGGGCTGCATTACGAAGGAGATCGAGAAGTTGGCTGGCTGTTCTTGCCATCTTGTTCAGAACATGAGTCCACGACAGGTCTTTGTTTAATTACAGTAAGACCAAGCAGGTCAACACTGTCACACCCGAAGGATGAACATGTTGGATTATAATTAAAAACAGCGGTACTGTTCACACAAATAAGAATTAGGAACACAAGACAACAGTAATTTAAATCTTTAAATGATTATTTCATTTAATATGATCTTAGAATAGTATATCTTCTGTTGTTCTTTTATATTAACAAAGGTGCATTTACATTATAACATTTTAAACTACATACATACAACTTCTTTCAATAATCTGACTTAATTGATTAGATCCAATCATAAAATCAAACAATTTAAACAAAGTATTATAGTTCAAATGATCAAAAGTTAAAGTGGGTAAGAGGTGATTATTCCTTATACTTAATCTCAACTCACATGCAACAATATAATAGGTAAGGTGTAAGGAATCAATCAGCTCTTTTTACCCTAATTGTATTTTACAACGACTGATAAATGCTTAATTGAAAACAAATTGATGTTTTCAGATAATTCAATAATTGCAACTTATCTGAATGGGTAACATTGACTGATTCACAAAGCAATTTATTTCAATAAAAAAAATGATAGCCGAAAA